>NW_009598564.1:695-964 GCF_000690535.1 Cariama cristata | reverse complement strand
AAAATTCAAAAAGATAAGCCTATTTATACGGTTCAAATCGGATAATATTTGCATAATGAAACTTCACTGCTACTTGGCTAAAGGGTGACCCGCCTGACTTTCTCTCATCTCCAATTCAAGGTACAGTGCATTGTGAACTTCCTACGCGTTCTTAGCGGGTAGGGGTCTTTACTTGGAGGTGGTAGTTTTAGGAGTGGAGGTGTGGTTTTCATGTTCGAACGAGCTAAGTTCATCTCCAGGACAAATTTCTAGCTGATGCAAGCAGGAGA
>NW_009598564.1:0-635 GCF_000690535.1 Cariama cristata | reverse complement strand
CATTTGATCCTATTCTTTTGCCAAGAACCCTTCCACCCAAATGATTTACATCACCTCCTTATCTTGGTTAGAATTTCCAAACACAAAGGGCTTGACATCAATGTGAGAGGCGGCCACGCTTCACAGATAACTGAAGGAAGAGTTGGGGTCCTTTTGGGCAGAGGAATCGGGCAGGGACAGCAGTTACCCAGGAAACGGCATCAGTAATGCCCTGGAAGGCCAAGGTGACCCAGCTAACAGCAGCATGTTTCTGCATTCCTCAACTAACAGTATGGAAACGAAGGCCATGTAATATCCGTGGCCGGAGGTCAAGCTCCTTATCCTGCTCTTGGTGAAAACCTCGGGTCTTTCTAGATCCATGTGGCCTGGATCATGAGAGAGTCCAGTATCCAGTTCGCTGCTGTGTTGTACACACACCGCAGGGATCCCATCCTGAGCCAGCCTAAGACACATTGTTCTTAAGGTACGTTGAAATAATGACTGGTTCTAATAGTTCTGAAAGAACTAAGAGTTATAGGAAGAGGCGAAGGAAGATTAGGCGGAAGCTCTTCCCCTTTCAGACACAGCCTGCCTTGCCATCCTAGGGACCAGGCTGCACACGCAGCTGCGTGCCTTACGTCTAGCCACCCCAACCA
>NW_009598563.1:0-445 GCF_000690535.1 Cariama cristata | reverse complement strand
ATTGGTGTGCAATTAAAACATCGTCAAACCAGCCTCAAACTCCGGAGAGCATTCAGGCCAAATTTAGGTTTTACATCCTGGGCTTATAATTATTCAATTTCCAAAACGAGAAGCATAGTCAAATAACAGCCCGTCCCTCTCCCAACAGCTAGCACCACTGCGCCTTTCAAAAGCTGACAGCTAATCAACATCGCCTGCGAAACCCATTTTTGACATATTCTCGGACAGTGAATAATGCTGGAAACATCCAGCCTCACAAAACCTTGTCTGTGGGAGAAAGATTAACACATCACCTACACTATGAAGAAGTGGTAAAACCTAAGATTTTATTAGTAATAAGGAGTTTTATGAGTAATAAGGATCCAAGTTACCGGGAGAACGAAAAACTGGGATTAAGTAAGTGGCAACAGAAGGACGAGCCAGTGTACTAATAGGGATCTCAGTA
>NW_009598562.1:0-35819 GCF_000690535.1 Cariama cristata | reverse complement strand
GGGGTTGTTGTGACCCAAGGGCAGGACTCATGCATGTTGTAAGAATGGTCTCACAGGAAGGAAAGAAGGATGGAAGGGAGGAAGGAAGGGAGGAAGGAAGGAAATACCAAACAGACATTGGCTACTAGAAAGAAATCCAGAGATCTGTAATGGTTGGATGGATTAAAGTACATTTCCTTCCTCAACAATCCTTATATGACCCAAATACTTGTAAATTCTGGCTGTAAAGCTGTGAACAACAGACGCTCAAATGGCCCCTGGATCTGCTTGCAATTCTGCTGCCATTGCTCTCCCCTCTCCAGGCTGTAGCTACATATAATTTGCTTGATAAATAGATGAAGGAACATTACAAAACATTCCCTGCAGCCATGAAATGTGACAGACTACTAGTGCTACAGCTGTATATGGAGCCAGAAAAAGGTATTACTACTTCAAATGACTGCCTGGAAAAGTTACCATCTTCTACATAATTTCTGAAAAACATTTTATATAAAAGTTGGGGCTCCTTGGAGCCACATAATCACATGAACTCCTAATGCACTTTTTCATATTATTGGTTTGAAACAAGCACTTAGTGTAAAAAAATCTTCCTATACTCAGCCCTGTTTTCTACCAAACAGATGGCCTCTTTGGAGAGAAGGAATACAAGAACTAATTATGCATTTGCCTGACTTAAGAGGAGATATGATACCATCCACTATTCACTCAAGAGTGTGAATGCCAAAGAAAGAAAAAGATTTAAGACAAGACTGGGAAAAAAAGTATACCTAACAGTAATGAGATCAATATGGGTGTTAAAAAGTTTAGGCTGCGTACCAGGAAATATTTCCTAACAGTGAACTCTGTCAGACCATGAAATAGTTTCTAGGAGGAAGTGGTGGAAGCCTCATGGCTTGAGTCACTCAAACCGATATTGGACCAAACACCCAATAATGTACTGCAGGGAACAGTATCACGCTGGCAGGGTTTGGACGAGTGACTAATGGATTGTTTGCAGCTCTAACTACAATTCCCTGAAATTGTTTCTCTCCAAAGAAACACAGACTCAAACAACCACACACCCACTTTCCAAGGGAATTGAGATTGTACATCTACTAATCAATCACAAACCGAACAGCTTCTCTCCCCATTATCCTGTTATGAACACACCGCTTCAAGGAAAAATATAATGATATCATTGGAATAACTGAAAACTCCTAAAGGGAAAGAAAGTACCCAAAGATTTCAGAGAGTAGGTATGAAGTAAACTATTCTACAAAAACATTAACAAATAAAAATCCATACAGGGAAGAGAAAATTACATATTCATTGAGAACATTCAGAGTCAATGAAAAAATTGTATAATGTTCAGGGAGGAGCAGTTCCAGCTTATTCATACAAATAATGTATGTACATTCGCTCTAATACTTCTTTCTCTTTCTATAATGTGCAAGAAAACTCTTCTGACACCTATCAACATTTAAGATTAGACTGAGGACGTCCAGAGCTGCCTGAGTCTCAGCACCATAAACTGAACAGCCAGAATCAGTTAAGGATTTACGTCCTTTGTGGGTCTGGCACAGGAAAAGTGTAGCATGCAGCTACTGGTGGTTTATGGTATGAAATGAATTTTTAAAGTCCATGTTCCTTGGTGTGAATGCTGCCTAACAGATGTGAAAAGTTCACAGGAAGGGAGTAGAAACTCCCTCTAAACAATATTCTCCAAAGTGCCCTGATGTTACCTCAGATTTAGGATCCCATTTCAAAACAAGGAAAAATTCTTTTGAAAATCTGCAGGTGGTGAATCTATACATGAAACGTCCCTAAGATGTTAAACAAACAGTTGACTTCTTGGGTTTTTTTCCCTTGGAAATGTAAGCAATAACAGCACTTCAGAGGAAATCTCTTCTAATTTTGCCTCTAACTAGAGTTTGAAGGAAAACAGTGATTTAGAAAATGATAAAAACAAATTTGACAGAAAACAGTCATACCTTCCGTATACCACGTAACAGTGAGAGACAAAGGAACTTCTAAGCAGAGTATGCAAAAACAAGAAAAACATTAAAACAGGTATAAAATACTAACTTACTGCTGACCCCCTGTTCCCCATGGAAGCATAGAGGGGCCACTGCTACTATAGCTGATACTGGAGTACCCTTAAGCTGTGAGAACGTAATGACAAGCAATGGAAATGGTCATCTACAGGTATTTCAGTAATACAAAGCTCTGAGCAGAGAAAATACTTGTTAAGTTGCTGCAGGAGAAAACACTTATGAACAGAAGATGAAACCAAGTAGTCCAGAAACCTTCTCAAACACTGAGATCTATTCAGATTATGTATCAGAAAAGATTGTTCCTTATAAACAATTAGAATAAAGTAAACTAATCATACATGTCTGTCTCCTACAAGAAAATAAAGACTTGCTTCAGTAGGACAGTTTTTCCACAAGGTGCCCACTGCAGGATAGCAGCTAATGACCTCCCCGTACTCCCTCTAATTTGACTTCTTAAAGTCAGACAGAAAATATAAACCTTTCTTCAGGGCATGGAGACTCCCTTCTCCCCGTGCTGTGGGGCTCCACAGTGCAGACAAAACCTCTGCACAACTGAGGTCAATGGAAATTCTGTCACTACGCTTACCAAGGCAGCAAATTCCCATTAAATTAACTGAATCTGGGATTTCATTGCCCAGGGACTCACCCTCTTTCAAGCTCGCTCTTGTAATCAGAAGCATTCCTTACAATTTGGGGCAGAAGAACTGGAAAAGTCTGTGCAAGCACTGCTATTATTCATGGGTATTTTTAACTCTATCTACCACTGAAACTGGAGAATTTACTATCCTCAAGTTATAATTTTTGAGATTAAGAGCACTTAGAAATTATTTCATGTACCCCTCTATGAAATAAGGCATCTAAGTAGGCTGGGATGTAGACAGTGCTGCCAGACTAAAACATGAGTGTAACACGAAATGGCTTTCCACAGGAAGATGAAAGTTTAGCTCTACCAGCATGTGAAATCAAATTGCTCAAAATTGTCATTTCTCATGTATCTCAGATTTTACAATCTGCCATATACAGAATGTGGTCTGATTTTCCTTTTCAAACAACAAGAATACGATTTATGACCTCAGAGTATCTGTTAGGACTCCTTGTCACCTCGTGTCACTTTAGCTTTCACTCCTCCAGCCTCTAGACATTATTATTTAACGTACAAATGTACTAGGCTTCAGCAGCTAAGACAACTGTATTTTGAGAAACTCTGACGTAATTTAAGTCAGGTTTTTATCTCTTTGCCCACTGTAAACATGACTGATTGGACTCTGGTTTGGGACCACGCTTGGTTTGGGTTGTAGCGTATTGGGCTGTATGCAGGCGCGCGTGGACAGCCTGCATCCTCTAACAACAGCTCAGTTATCTATAGTTGCAAGTCCAGGTTAAATTAAGAATAAAAAGGTATTTTTGACATAAAATGCACTGTATTTACAGAACGAAGCCACTGGCTGCAGCTGTTTATTAAATCTGTTACTGCTCTTGACTGCACGAAGCTACTGATTCCTCTTGTCCATCGCCATTCCAGCATTACTCACAGGCACACCGCTTTTGTTCTGTCCCTCCGACCCTCGCTGCATCTTTGTTAGCTACAACAGCAAGCAAACGCTGGACAACACATAATCAAGTGCTAAATCTTTGCATCAGAGAAGCTACTAACTTCAGATTAGGAAAAGGCAAATCTTTGTGTCTACAGACAAATGAGAGACATAAAGAAATAAAAGCAAGAAGCAACATCATTTCAGGTACTAAAATACAAGCCAGTGCAGTACCTCTAATCACTAAATCTATAATTAATTAAAGTTGAAGTGCAAACACCATGAAAAAGTACTGTGTGCTCCTCAGAATCATTACATCTGTGCAAGGAATGGGTAAGAAGACCTGTATTTTAAAGGTCAGAGGTAAAAGAGCAGCATCATTCCAGGAGATTCATTGACTGACACGAAGTTGGGGCATGCAGTCAGACCTCATATCTCATCTTCTTCCACACCGGCTGCAGTGCCGTGGCCATTTTAGTTTGTTTTGTTTGTTGAAGCAGGTTTCATCATAGGCCGCTTCAACAGAGAAAAGGAGCACAGCCCCTGCCCATCAAAAACCAGCAGCCTGAGAGACCAAATACACAACAGAGAGGAGAAATGTAAGGGACAAGGGAACGAAAACAGAATAAGCCAAAGGAATACTTAATGCAAATGCCATCTATTTTACTTGGAGTTGTTTGTTGGTTAGGAATCTTGAAATATATATTTCTCCTATTCCTTCTTTCTCTTTCACTTCCACAAATTTGAACTTAAACTCCACTAGTAAAACGTAACACTTATTTCTAGCAGAAGAGCCATTAGAAATTCAGTCAGTGCATAGATGGACAGCCGTACAAATACCTAGTACTGCACTCATCCAAAACAATGACTCCTGTCTGCTTTTAGAGCCTTCAGTGGGGGAAGGCTCCTCTAACCAGGACATTGCACAACACTCGTCCTTACCAGGAAATCTAACTTCATTTTCATGATTTAGTCATATGACATGAATCAGCTTATAAAACATGACTAATCCCTTACCATATGATCTAAGTTCAGGGACTCCTTTAAATATCATCCTTTACTTTCTACATAACCTCCCAGAGTCTTTTTTTCAAGCCCACCAGTATTGTCCAAATAGGATGCCGTCTTAAACCAATGAGATTTTACAGATACACAAAAGAATAAAGTCTACTATGGAATTATTACGCATGGAAAAGAAACCCATTCGACTCTTGGGTCCAGTTTTTACAGGTACTACATCATTTAAGTCCAAGTGCTTAAGCAACTACTACGGAGCTGTGGCATGGGGACAAAGCTGTGCAAGCTAACGAGACCTTGTGTTTCCAAGAGGAGAGATGCATGTTAAAATTCTGTCTGTTGGAACACAAGATGTGTTTTTATCTGGACAGACAGAAAAGCAACTTTTTGTGCAAACTAAGCAACTTAAGCAAGAAACCAGATGTGGGCCCCTAAAATGTAATTTTTATAGCACTGCCTTTCAGCCTCTATTACAATTCACAATTTTCAGCACATAAAACAATAAAAATACGGTAAATAATATACCCATACTGCTCGCACCTCTCCCTTTCTCTCTCCATCGTCCCTCCAGTTAACCCAGGAAAAAACCCTTACTGTGTTTCACTGACTGGAGAGGTTAAGTCTCAGACCATTCTGTCTTAACATGATTCTTGACTGTCTCGTAATGGTTTTCAAAAATATGTAGCACAGTTCTTGGAGAGGTAATGTGGTTGTCATAACATAGTTTTAAAAACAGTTTTCTTAATATTTTGAGTGCTTCTATAAGGACAAATATATTATTACTTAATATAACAAGCTAAGCTGAAATTTGGTATTTGGTATCAAATTTTGGTATCAAATTTGGTATCAAAAGTATTTGGAAATGCTTTAATTTTTAAAGGCAAGAAAGGTACATTTAGTTACTTCTTTTTACATAGGTAAAACACCGCCAACAAAAAAACTGCCATAGTGGGCAACAATTGAGAAATTAATTTTAAAGTGCTACTATATCTCAGCTGTGTTGCATAGATGACATTTCCCACATGATCTCAGCATGACAGAGTGTGTGCCATCCGGCTCAGAAGTGCTAACAGCGTGGAATCCACTACCACGTATCGGATGAAGAAATGGAATGGACAAATACAGAACATACTAAAGCAATATGAGCAAAAGTTTGACCAGATGCTGAGAAAGTGTTCAATTTTCTCAAAACTTTCGCATTCTTTTTAGCTGTGTCATTCCTCTCCAACACCTTGTGAATCCAGTCTTCCTTCTTCCTCTAAAAACTACAGGTATTTTCCAGATACTTTTGAGATAGATGTCTGGATATCTTACTTTGATCTTAGCTAATACACTCGAAGAAGCACTAAGCTCATTGTTGCAGTATTTAAGAAATTATTATTCTATTTTTATCTTTATCTTTTTGATTTTAAATGGTTTTAACTAAACTCATTTTCTAATAATCCCCATCTTCTTCCTTACTCGCTTGCGTTGCGTATAGAAAAGCTGCCATTACTACTTATTGTATCCTGCTTATAAGACAGTGTAATTTCATTAAACTTATATAATCCATTCAGCAAACGTATAATACAGTTTATTCAGAATAGATTATGATTTTATTAGGTTATATCTTTTATGTTTTTCTTTGCTAAAGCTTAATCTTATTAGGATTATCACTGCACAGGAGGTTATGTCATTATTTTGGCTTAAATGCTAATTTTACACATTTCAGCATGGTTGGTACGCTCTCTGCAGCCGTGGCCTTGCACTCCAGCAGGCAGGAATGGCAGCTCTCTAGACAATGTTTGGGATAGCTAGCTAAGAAGCTCAGACTTGTTCTGCAGCTGTCTGTGCTAAACTGAGTTTTAGGATAGGGTTTCCAATGGCTGGAAAGTCCCTAGCACTTTCTAAGTTACTTACCCCAAAAAGAAATTACATTTTATTAAGTACAGAACTTTCTCAAAGAAATGGCTTTCTTAAATTCTACACTGCACCAACTTTTTCATGTTTAGAAATATAGTTTGAAAACCACTCTAGGGAAGCAATTTTGACAGATCAAATTTGAAAACAGAACTACACAGAAGTTTTTCAAAGTTAGAGTGACTGCTTTTGCTTTTTATTTCTTCCCTTTTTAATGCATAAGGTTAACAGCTGCCTTCTAAATCGCTGAATTTAGAAAAAGGTCATGACTGATGTATCTCAGCAACAGGGTGACAGAGCTGGAAATGCGAATGAGAAAGGCACTACAATCTTTGGGGACACAGCAGCCTCAGTCCTGCCCTGTCATGGCTGTAGGAAATGAAAGGTTTTAATCCGCCTGTTTCCTGAGCACTGTGAAAGCAATAATGAATGACTCCTCACACCAGCCCAGCAAGGCAGGCTATTGAGTGATACTGTCGCAGCTGGGCAATTTTCTCTCTCTCTCCAGGGAAGGTAAGGAGAGGAAACATTGAGCGCTTTATCCCACCACTTCATCCACCCAGCCCACCAACACCACACAACCCAAGGTAGCTGCAAATCCACATTGTGAAAAATAGCTCAAGTCTCCAACCAGGGTTATCTTCAGCTTTTGCTTAAAGCAACTTTTCTTCCGCAGCTCACTGCTGCAGCAGCTGAAGGACAATTTATGAGGGGCTGGTAAAGTATATTTATACACAAAGTTATTACTAAGATAAGGATGCTCTATAATTGGACCACAGTAAAGGATGCTGATATTCAAGCTCCACTTGAAAAAAACAGAGGACAAAATTTTGTACATTAATTATAAAGCACGTGGTTCAATGAAAGGTGATCCAACGTGTTGTACTGTCCTCGTAAGACTATTCTTTACACAACATTTCAAGCTAGGCACTGTGTATTATAAAGAGTTATATTTCAGGAGAAAAAAAAAAGAGGTTCTCATTATCTTGCACCTCTGAAGATAACATGGGAAACACCCTGATATAAGCTAACCGCATTTAAATTAAGTAATACAAGGGGGGCTGAGCATTCACTAGGTGTGTGGCATTTCAACCAGAGATGATAATACTTCCTTGCTTTCATTGTCTTTCTCATGAACAAATCTCAAAGGCAATTAAGGATGTTTTTCCTGATTGCCATTGGTGAAAGCGAGGCAGGGAGAAGTGAGCCGGCCAAGGCCAGGCAGCAAGGCAGCAGGGGACCTGGGGGATGAACTCGGGTGCCGTGATCCCCAGGTAGTTCCCTAGGCGTTAGATGAGGCTGTTTTCCATGCATCTGCACTCTTACGGCGATAGCCGTTTCCACTGCCTACTAGGGAAACACCCCCGGCTTTCTCAGAGAAACAGCACGGACCTTTTCATTCCCTTTAAATGAAGGCACATCTCTGTTAGCATAAATCCAAATACTTTTCCTCTTGTGCAGCTCATATTGATCATGGTTTTCAAAGACTGCTTTACTGTGCCTTTCAAAATTTTCTCATGGGTAGATACTGTAATTCTGACTAGTTGATCTATATGTGCCAACCTGCCAAAGTTACCAAGGTCTCAAATATCATAGCTTTGCAGAGCTTGTCCATTATCGTAAAATCATAGAATCATGGATTGGTTGGAAGGGACCTTAACCATTCCCACCTTTGCTGTTCTCACATCTTAGTTCATAACAGCAAATACTGATTTTGAGCCACACTAGCACTGAATAAATCTTTGAAATTTTCCCATCACTTGTTCTGCTCTGTATGAGTAAGTTCAATGAGCTGCAATTTCAATGTGGTGCACACCTGGCTTCCCAGCAGCCCTGACGGACAGGGCACTGGGTGGAGGAAGCATCACCGTCCCATCTGGTACCTGGAGACTGCACCTTTGAGAGAGGGGCCTGAAAAAGAAGCGGCATGGAGCCCTAGCTTGCTTTACATGCTCATGAAGGCACACACAGCGCAAACCTCTCTCACTTTCTTACTCTAACCAACATTTAAGCATTTCTTGAGTTTCCAAACTAATGTTTCAGACATTGCTGTTTACTGTATTTCTGTTTTGCTCACTACTTCTCATTTCACTTGTAAAGGAAGAAAGCGATTCCCTGTAAGGAAGTTTAAATTTACATCCCCCTACATATTACGGGAAACTTCTTTATGACAACTACCTGGCATCATACCTGGTTCCAAACTCATCAGATTTAGATGCTCTCCATCAGGCCATTGCAGACCGATCAACAAACAGTAAAGACAATTTTTAATCAGTAAACACCACAAGTCCAATAGTAAGCTGTCCTTTCTTCTCAAGAAACAGGAGGCTCAAACAACACCTGTTGTAGCAGTTAAGAAAGTAGCAGATAACTCCAGAAAAGAGACCCCTGCTAAAGCGTGGTACTGGGGATCACTATTGACAGTGAGCACGACGTTTTGGATTCTCCACAGCTGGAAAATAACTTTGCAAGTAGTAGCTTGTAGATGTGACAGCCCAGGAAAAGAAAAAGAAAAAAAAAAAAAGCATATGTGCCTATCAAGGGACCTAGCCTACTGATCAGTTGGGCAGACCACATTAGAAAATGCCCAAGTACCAACTGTCCGCTGCTGAAACTTAGTACTCCAACGCTAATGCCTCCGTGCACCAGGTAGGTGTGCGCACGTGTGCCCCGAATGACGGCTGTAGCTGTTGTTTGTAACGCAGCTGGGGCCAAGGGCCGTGCCCCGGCAGCGCTCGGCGTGCTGAGTCACCCCCAGGAACTCCCGGGGCAGGCCCGGGAACTCCCCAGCTAGTTTCTGTTGAGAGGAGATAACTGACTGATAGCTACAGGAACCTGCTCCGGGCAGTCCCAGCTCCGCCAGCGGTCTGAGGGATCGACAGAAGAACTCCCCAGGCAGCCCCAGTCTGCGCTAACAAGATAATCGACTGCGTGACGGGGACTGGGGAAGCAGGGAGCTCCCGGCAGCCCTGGGAACAACCCAGGCGGGTCCTGCTTTGCGCACACAAAGTAAATGGTGACCCGATCGATGCTATTTATCTATTTAAATATGTTTCTCATTGGATAGGGCCATTTTTTGCGCATAGTTGGGATGATTTTAACTAGAAACTCACCATGTATGCACCGGTGTGTGGACACGGGACTGCAGGCCAGCTGGATGGTAAGAATCCACCAAACCACAGTTTGGGGAGTCTGACCCAAACCAGCTGAAAATGGCGTTACAGGGACACTTGCAATGGGGACTGCTATCACCACCTGGACAGAAACCGGCCGTACTGTCACAACAGTGCCGACTGTAACAGAAGAGTGTTACCTCATGCAGAACATCCAAATAAATCATTTCCTTTACCTAACACTTGAACCAGCGTGTGTGTAACACGGGCCAGAATGGTCTCTTGAGAAAGTGAGAACCTACCATCACTTAAGCTGGCCACAATGAAATCACACACAGATTTAAAACATTGCCCCAGAGTATAAAGGCATTGATCCAAGTAAATGTGTCTGACACCACTGTCAGATTTTATGTAAGGCACCTCTAATTCTGACTTGCAGAACACATACTCTTTTCCCAAAATATTTAGTAAATAAGTACATTCCAGTATCCTGCTCTGTTCCTCAGAACACAAGAATGCTGGTTACACAGGTAACGTTCACAAGTGTTGGTGGCTTCTGGGCCATGCCCAATTATTTATAATTTGGCTGCAGTCCATCGCAGCACTAGGCACAGACACCACTGCAATGGACCAAGGACCTCTCCTGTCCAGACCATCCATAACCATGCAACACGAGACCTCACACCAGGGCCCCGGAGCAGAGCTCCTGACCAGCTCTGCCGGCACGCCTGTTCGCACATACTCAGCTCTGCCTAACAGCGAGACCAGGTCACGTTCAACATCTAGCTTTGGATCAGCCAGGAACCCTGGCTGAGAGACGTGTAACAAATTCCACACGACACAGCCTGAGCAGGGGTCTGGACCCCTTCACCTCCCTGTCATGAGGTCAAGGCCAAGTACTCAATGCAGAGCTGAGATGAGTCCAACCTGGATGCTGCCTGAGGACCACCTCAGGGGGTTGTTCCATGTACATTCAGGAAAGCTTGGTTCGGATTAGGGCAGCATCCTTCCAGGTTCAGGCGTGATGCTGCACAGGGTTTTTAGACACCTGCTTCCCAAAGCAGAAATCACAGCTCTCACACAACTCTCAATTTCCAAGAAGCAGACCATAAAGTAGGGTGATATTTAAGCAAAAAAGTAACTGGGCATAGTAAGGAAAAGAGTATGTCTGGAATCCCACCCCTCTCCTGCAAGGCACATCCATGCAGCACTGAAGTCCCTTCACTCAGTTCCTTGTGCGAGACTGCTGCTCACAGCCTGAAGCCCACAGAGGGACCAGGCCTTTAAAGAGTCAGCCCTTACCTCTCGGGACTGCTTACTGTAACTCATGGTGGGAGGAAAAGACCAATTCTTGGTACCAACCTCTATGCGACATCAAAGTAAGTGTATTACCTGCTGAGGGATGCACCTTCTACACCATTTCAACCCAAAACGAGCTTAAAGAGTAATTCCTGTCTTCAGGAAGACATTGTCATTACTCACAATGAGAAAGGGCAGGATGTCCACCCTTCCTGTTCAGTGGTGCTGGTGTAGCAGAGAGCCCACAGGTGTCTTTGGAGCCTTACACTGATGTTCCAGCCCTTTGCCTACATTTCACAGGGAAAACTATTTGCTTAAATACTTTATCTGGAGCAAGAAATAGGAACCAGAAACCAGGACTACTTCCTTCTGTCCCATCCTCCTTCTCCACACAACATGCAAACTGGACAGCCACTCTTCTAAGTACAGCTCTTTAAGTAAGTTCAGACTACTATTTTGCTTTTAAAATAACTTCTTTTCTTGGTCAGAAAACCAACATGTTTTACACACCTCACTGCAGAGGTCAGATATATCACATTTCTTCATGTATTACTGAAACCTCAAGGAAAACACATGCCAGAGGTGTTTTCAAGTTCCACTTGACTCAACCAGTTTACCTTCTTCTTCCCACCCCACCGAAGGGAAGAGGCATGTGTGCGCTCTGGGCATATCCAAAGCTCTGTATTATTCTGCTGTCCATGACCAGACCATTTGACTTCTTAATTTCTATTTATAAACACAGTTAGGTATTACAAGAGTCAGACTATTTAACCATGAAGACTGTCAAAACAGATAATGCATTGTGTCTCACTGAATTACAAACTGGCTGAGTGCCTAGCCTTTTGACTGCAAAGGTCTGCTCCATCAGAGCTCCGCAATGTCTTCTATCTACTTCAAAAAAGTTTGGCAAAACAGACAACTGTGAAATTACTATGTGGATCATACAAATTATATTTGTTAACCCCTCTATTGGTTAACTGTACTTAGTTACTAGATCTGATGCCAACTTGGGAAGAGCAATACTTTACTGAAAAATGTAACTGATGACCTTCATTCTAACAAAGTACCGCTCAGCAGTGATCTCTCATGGTATCCACACAGATGTGTGCTCAGGGAAGTAAGGGTGCTGACTTACTCTACTGGAACTAGTTCTCTGATAAATTGTTTTCCTCATGTATTTAGGGAGCGCACATGCATCCACAGTGCAATCAAAATTAGCGTTACATTTCAAAGAACAAAGTACTTAGTGTAGTAGCAGTTACAACACAGTGACAGTTCTTATGAGGATCATGAAATTTTATTTGACTCTGTGAAGGCATTGCTTGTATCTGCTTCCAAAATACCCGAGTTAGAAAACTAATGGCATTTAAGTGGGTTAATATTGGTTAATAAACCCATTAAAAATGTAATAAAACCTACAAGAAGTATGGCAAATCTAATATGGGTAGGAAAACATCCTTTTTTGAGAGGAGAACACTGAAACAAAACAATAACCCCGAAAATGCACATTGACTCCAAGTTAAAATACGGCAGCTTGCCTTTATATGAAATTGTATTAGCTAATCTTCTGGAGGAAAATACAAATTAAATACTGCTTTGATTTATAAAATGCTTGACATCCAATCATTAACCTGCACACATGCACTAAATAAAGTAAACGCACATTCTGTTTCCCTAGGAAGGGATTTCTTTTAAAGAGGCAGGGTTTACCGAGCTATGGATGTAGTCAAAACTTTAGTCAAATATTTCATTTAAAAGCAAAATACGATACAGTATCACAATACAGTAGTATTATCAGTAATACAAAACTGTAACTTCAGGCATTTCATGTCTATAGTTACAACATTTGTATCAATGTCACAATTGATAGCATATTAATACATAGTTAACTTGAAAAACAAACGCAAAAATCTTCAGCAGAAATGGTCATATTTTAACCAAGTGTTTACCAACCTTGTATGCTAAAAGGTAAGCCATCATATCATGGCTTCCATATTGTAAATGTCTTTAGCTTAGAAAAATTAATCAATCTGAGTATCATTATTACTACAGCATTGTAATTGTCTCTCTACAGACATTTTCCCACCCTTATGTTGTTTTTTGCCATTCCTACTTCCCAGGTTTTCAAACTGAAGATGGAGAAAGTATTAGAGGGACTCTTGCCTCTCTGAACAGCTACTCAAGAAATCAGAGAAGGGATCTGAAAGGATCTCACATACTTTGTTCTGGGTTTGCCTTCACTTTATAGCACTTACACAATTTGCGTTTATTTTGCTGCTAGATGCAAAGACAGCCAGCTTCAGATGAGGATTTTCTCTTTGCTGTTATCAGACCTTTACCATCTTTTAGAGAAACTTGAAACTGATAAGACATCAAAGAGCTGATCTACTTGTTTCTTATCTCTCTCTAATCTATATGATTCTAAATGTCACACAGAAAGAGGGTTTTACTTGGAACTGTCATAAACCAGCCCATTTAATGGTATCATTGTACATGACTTGGCAGTACAAATTGATTGTATATTGTAATATTTCTATCAAGCTCTAAGTTTTTTAAAACCAACAGAAAATCATAAAGCAGAGAACAATTGATTGCTGGCTATATGTAATAAAATCCAGCTCAGTCCTCAAAGACAATATAGTGTGCTTCCTTGTTTTTAATTTCTTTATTCTTCTTAACAATAATCTTTTTTAAAGCATTAATAAAAGAGGTTTTTCCTTATAGGTCAACATATTTATTCAGATCAAAGAGAGCAGTAAGATTCACAACTGCGATGTTCCCTACCAGTGGCCATTTCACAAGAAAGCAGAATCGTACCTCCGTTAACCTCACTGTTGCATAATAGCACAGGAGAAGCAACCAAGAGCAAAGCAGGCAAAGCCACAGCAATTTACTGCTTTGTAACTCAAACCAGCGCTTCAAATTCAGCTTAAAAAAAAATACAGGAAATGCTACTGTAGCCGGACAAAACAAAAACAAAAGTAATTTCTTTGTGGTAAGATATACTTAGTATGCGGACTGCTACATTCTGCACAACTTCCCATTTTTGGATGAAGCCCTGGCTGAAGAAAACTGCAGAGAAATAAGGCCTAAGGCATTGCTGCCATGTGAGCATTGCAAAAACGTCACACTGAATGCAACCGCCTAGTCAACCGCAGGCAGAAAAAAGGACTCTCTAGTATTCTGGAATGTAACCAGACCTGTAAGGGCCAAAACCAAGTAACAGAATGGCAAACACTTCCTCTAAAGAAAAGCACGTTCCTTATTTTTTATTATACTAGAAAATGGTGGATAAAATGGTGCATACATTTTATTTCCAATAGGGAATTATCATGACTGGTGACAGGCTAGAATATAACAACATTTCTCCAAGCAGAATTTTGAACAGTTTTAACTAAATAAATGAATGTACATTGAATGTGTTGCACATGTAAAGAAAAGCTTAGAACACCACATTATGTATTTAAATCTGACATACCTAACAAATGAAGCTCTTTCTGTAGTAAGTAAAACCAGATTTTGTTTTTCTTTTCAAGAATTTAGAGGTAGTAGATACTATCCTCCCACACCTCATTGTTATTTGCAGGTGAGGAGGAGGAAAACCAGCTTTCCTACCTTTTAACTCCCAATTGACTTCTCAGTGAATGGATTTCTCTGTGTTTTGTGTGAATGAAACAGTTATTGAACTAAACTAACAAATAACAGGACAAAATACTTTCTCTGCAGAGAAGACTAGTGTTGTCAAAAAGCAATTGATACTGAAGCAAGCTCTAATTCTGGTGCTTAACCATTACCTTCAGTAGTTCTGTGGTGTGGCTCCTCTTAAAAACTTCAGTAACAGATGCTCCAGCTAGATGTAACACTAAGAACTACTGAAAAACCTGATCTGTAGTCCATGCTGACAAAAGAATCCAAAAATACGCTGCATCAGGATATATGATGGATTATGAGTGTGTTACATTATCACACATCCAGCAAACAGGATTATCACCCGGGAGATCCTTAGCAGGCAATGTGATTGAGCAGTTCTATAACACAACAGAAAGAGACAGATGTGTAACTGTAGAAGAGTATTAACATGCCAAAAGGCGAAGGTTTTCAACCTATTAGTTAGGACTCAAGTATACAAAGTCCTAAGAAACCCGGGTCAGTGTTGCCCATGATCTGAGCAAGGGGCTGGACTAGATGACGACCTGGCTTACACTCTAACCTGAGTGATCCTGTGATTACACCAAGTCTGGGGCTTCACCCAAGGGAAAGTGTTTAGTCTTGTCAAGGACTGTGAAGTTTCTTCCTTGCTTGCAAAACACAGATATTTCTAGAATGACTCCAGCTGATCACAAAATCTTAAACACCTCTAAGGTGTTTTCACAGTTTACTGAAGGACTTTTCCTAGAGTTGTTATAGGTTTGAGCTTCACATGAGGATACCGGTGCACAGACACTGCAGCAACAGTACTTGCTCTTGTACAAGGGCCTCCCTGCTGGTAAGACTTCAAATGTGTGACTCAATTTGGGAGGAAAAAAAGGAGTCAGCGGACACAGACCAACTGAAGATTTGAGCTTAAATCTGTATAATAGACTATCACTAACTAAGATGTACTCAGTAGCATCTGATTTCTATTTTATAAGTTCATATAGAAACAACCAAAAAAAAACCCTGTCCAAATGGTGTCATCCATCTAAAACTGGAGATCATTCCATGATTGCAACATCTGCAAAGACCAGCTAGGTCCAACTTACCCATTAGAATGAGACAAGCCGTTTGTGCACATTTAGGCATGTATCTCTTACTGACACTCAGAAAGAGCGAAGACAAGTAGCTGGTTATTTCATTGCCATTTGCTGTCTAAACAGGTGAGGAAGTTCTTACAGACACGCTTACATCCCAGTACTGCCTTTTAAAACTGCGGTTTGATTTTTCAAATGTAATCACAGATTGATCACTCACCTCTCTGGTGACTGTTCAAAAATCTGTTTCTATCTCCATGAAACCAAAAGACATTGAAGCCAATACTTCTGTCTTTTACATGTAATTTTACATTCCACTGTTTCCCAGTCATATAAAAAGTTCTTACTCACATCCTGTGTCCAACTTTCGTTTCACATTAAAGTGACGCTATGCATTCTTTGGTGAAGTCCTCATCATGGTATTTTTTCCTGCATCTTTCCAAGTCTTGGTGTCAGCAGCAAACTAACACCGATTCAGCTTTTAACCAAGATGCACAATGTAGATAAAAAATTGTCACTTAAGTATCTCTAAGGCAAGTTACATTTGAAATGCAGCACTAATATATTTTCTTGAAAAGTTTAGCAGGTAGTCTTTCCAACCGCTAATGGTATAGTATGAAAAGGCTTATCAACTGGGGGAGTGTTTTAGGGACTTGAATTTTCATAGGTTGTCATCAGCATCTGTGTGCAATACAGACACGAAACTAACAAACCAGGATGATAATGTTTTATTTTCACTTCGCGGAGCCTTCTGTCAATTAAAACGTAAGAGGCAAGATATGGATGTAGTCACACAGCTATTTTCTCTGTTGCTGGTAAATGCTGAAATCAAAGCTTGTTTGTCTTGGGATATTGGAGTCTTCCAGTTTAACACCTTAGATGTGTACTCTTCCAAAACTGGCTAGCCTCAAAAGGAATCTACCATTCCTCACCATTGCTCCTTAAAACCAGAGGAAGAACCCTGAATCTTAATGCCTGTTTATGGTACCATAATCACATCTATCGAGGGCTGCAGAGATATATTCAGTTAGAGGCGAGAACAAGCACACTGTGGTAGGAGGAACTGTTGCTACCTCTCCCCTTACAATAAATCCTGACATACATATCCTACACATACTCCACTTCACAAAGAAGATTCAGCCATTCCCATTATATGCCCTGTTGTTTTTCCTCCTTTGTTTGGCCCTGTAGTACATTCTGAGTGGGATCTCAGAAGTACACAATATTCTTTGCGCTTTCTACTTGTGCTGGTTTTGGCTGGGGTAGCGTTAATTCTCTCCACAGTAGCTGCTGTGGGGCTGTGGTTTGGATTTGTGCTGGAAACACGTTGTGTTGGTAACACCGGGATGTTTTCGTTACTGCTGAGGGGGGCTCACACAGAGCCAAGGCCTTTTCTGCCTCTCCCCCCGCCCCATCAGCGAGGGGGCTGGGGGGCACAAGGAGTTGGGGGGGGGACACGGCTGGGACAGCTGACCCCACTGACCCCAGGGATATCCCATACCGTATGGCGTCACGCTCAGCATACAGAGCTGGGGGAAGAAGAAGGAAGGGGGGGACACTGGGAGCAATGGCGTTTGTCTTCCCAAGTCCCCGTTCCGCGTGACGGAGCCCTGCGTACCTGGAGATGGCTGAACACCGGCCTGCCCAGGGCAGTGGGGAATGGATTCCTTGGTTTGCGTTGCTTGTGCGTGCATGGTTTTTACTTTCCCTGTTACACTGTCTTTATCTCAACCCAGGAGTCTTCTCACTTTTACCCTTCTGATTCTCACACCGATCCCACCAGGGGAGAATGAACAGCTGAGGTGTTGGGGGGGGGCCTGAGCTGCTGGTTGGGGTTAAACCACGACACTACTTCACTGATGCCGGCAGCTGCCTAACTTTAACTGCAGCAAAGTTTTTGAAAAAATCTCACTTTTTCTAATCATATGTGGCATGAAATGAATACGTAAAGCCTATATGAAGGACTTTCAGATAAGTCACACTGAAGGTCCATAACTAAGTCTTATACGCACTGTCAGGTGAAATTACGTTGCTGTTTGTGGGGTTTTTTTTATTATTTATTTTTCCTTGATATTCAGAACATTTGATAAAATATGTGGATGCTAGCTTCATATGCTACCTATTAAGATGACAAATATTCTCTAGTGCGGTTAAACAATATTGTATTACTGGTCTAGTTGAAGAAACTGTGAAGAAAAATTACAGCTAGTAAGTATTACAGCAAAGTCTATAAAACCTTTTCACATTTACAGCTAGGAATTCAAAAGAAACTGAAAAAGAAACCTACTAGAATTCATAGCACAAGGTACAAAGCACCGGAAAATCGTATTCTATTATACCTCATGACATCATCCAGTGAAGCAACAATAGCTAGTTTTCTTTTCAAACTTTATAGACAAACTGAAGCTCACAGAGTTAACCAACTCTCCTGTGACGACATGTTAAAGCTCAGGACATTTGGGAACAAGAAGACAGTCAAAAATCTTGCCTGAACAAGACTCACTAAATAATCCTTTTGCCCTTGACAGAGACAGTTGGCAGAAATTCTTCAAGATTTGAATACTTCCCTCCCTTACAGACATCTTTGAAAGGTCATACTTAAATACAGACATACACAGTGCTAAACAAACACCACTTGCATCTTCCTCTTGCTGATAAAGCTATGCACATATGACAAGTGTATCATGGAAAAAAAAAAATTTCAGCTCAGGACGCTGGCAACGAGTGGAAAAGTTGCACTGTAAATTTAAGAGAGTCTTCTCCATGCTTCAGTTTGTCTATTTACCGGATTAAACATGTGTTTCTAATTGGTATCTGCTTCATGGAAGAAAGCCTTCATCCAATGTTGAATTTAAGAGAGTCTTCTCCATGCTTCAGTTTGTCTATTTACCGGATTAAACATGTGTTTCTAATTGGCATCTGCTTCTGCATCAAGCCTTCACCCAATGTTGGTCTAATTTTCTATGCCTTGAATCTTCAATCTCATCTACGTCTATGTACAAAGTGAAGATAAGATGCTGGCAATATCAAATGATAATGATGCACATTCATATTATTAAGATGCAAATGGCAACACAGAGTGCAAACTACAGGCCCTAAAACTGGATGAAGAATGCACAGAAGTTCAAGCACTAACAAAGCTAAATCCTAGTTTGGAAGAGAGTAGAACAACCATGAAACTAGCAGAATTTTCAAAGTAAAATTGTCAGAAGCAAATTTGGACTATGATTAATCAAGAATATAAACACCTAAAATTCTTTTGCTGCCATGATTGTTTACTACTAATTAAGCAGATAATTTTTTCACACTCCATTTGCAGCAACATCTTCTGTTTGAAGTGCTGTAAAGATGTTGTGTTTGTCCAACATAGAAACAAACACTTGTAAATTCCCCTTTTTGATGGTTCTACACTTTGATCAATTCAGTTCCTTTTATGACTTCAGGAAAACTGGCTTTTAGAGATTTATTCAGCTTCCTGAGAACTGGCCATATAAAACATTTCACGACCACTAACTTTGTCTCTTTACATTGTTGTCCCATGTCACAGTTGAGGCGAGATAAAAATAAAGCCGTGGAAAAGCCAAATTAAGGATGAGTATCGATATCGCTTCCTTTTGTTGCTGTGGTTCTTTATAAAATACCTGGACATACTTGGTGAATGGAAAAGATCCGAAGCATGGTTTGTTCACAGACCCACCAGAAAAAGAAGAGGGAAGGAAGAATGTTTATAATGGAAGTAAGTCTGACTGCTATAAGCTTAAAGGTCAAATCAGATAAATCACTTAGGATGTAGATTTTCAAATGATACAAATTTGGAAGTCATTGTCACATGATTTCAGATTAAAATGGCAGCTACTCTCAAAATTAGGTGTACCTGGAAGCTATCTACTACATTTAACTGGCATTCAGTGGAAGCAGATACACCACTTTATCTGTATGTAAAGAGCAAAGACAGCCTTCCTGTGCTGGGTCCAGTGCAGGATGAACCAAGCAGGAGTGCAGAGCAAAACAGCTGATGCCAAAACTGACTCTCTGACTCTAGAAGTTTGTCATTAGGGTTCACTCATGCCTTTTTGATATTCTTCTATTAGATGACTTTACATCTTCAGGCTTTCTTTTTAGACCAGTTTTCTTTAATTAAGTCAAAGACCTTTTTAGGCCACACAGCTGAAAGAGATACTAGGGAATTACTCAGAAAAGATTAATTTCATGCTCTGGGATGGGAATGTGAAAAATGTACTCATAATAAAACATGCTTGGAATACATTCTTGTGAGAAAAAGAGTAAGCCATAAACCCATATTCTCCCCACAGAAAAGCGTTAATTAATGACTGAAAATCGTAAACAGAAAACATAAATCTAAAAAAAATATACACCCCAAAAGAGTTTGTGAATTAACCTGACACGCTTCATTTCACCACATGAATACAATACTTTTTGTTGCACATCCCATGTCCCCCTCTCTACTATATATAATCATAAGTACACATACATATACTCTCTCATACGTATCTCAAAACCTTTGGGCTAGGCTTGGCATTGCCTTTTTCCTGAAAGGTGATGCCATCTGCAGCTATGAAAGCTGGACCATCTCATGGGCTGTCCCGGCGCAATGACCGTGGGCTTTACAAGAGGGGGAGGAAGGCAGGCAGCTCGACCCCGCTCTCCTGGGCGAAGGCAGGTTCCCCAACAACCAAGCGGCGGGTTGCCTGCAGGCAGGGCTTGGCTGCGAGGCCTTACCGATCTGTCCTCCGTCTCCCCAGGGAGGAAGAGGGTGAGCTGCACACCACTGACCCTCCGCCCGCGTCGCATCTGCGGGCCACCCCGCGCCCACCGCTGTCAACCAGCACCAACTGCAGCAAGGAAACAGGGCCCCAACACACAATGGTACCTAGGCTTAAGCGTTCACATAACCACAGGCTACAAAATACGCTAGTAAATGAGGGTACACACAAAATTCAGGATGGGGAAGGCTGCCAGAACAACGCGTTCATGTCCAAAGCGTGCTCGCAGCCGCCTCAGCCCAGCTTTCGAGAAGCAGCCTTCAGGCAGAAGCACCCAGCTCAGGAAAGCAGGGCCTTGATCCGCGAGGATCCAGGACTGGTAAAATACTGATGATACCTCTTTGCAATCTCCTTCACTGCAACTCACTGACCCTTTATGAATTTTTAAACAAATAATGCATATTGGAGAAAAAAACTGTCCAGCACAGTGAAGCAATAATCTGCAGACATGAAACGCATTCCTCATTTCTCTCCCCATTCAACTCTGCAGCTACATGAAGACAGCAGCACAGTAAACAAGCCTCCTCCTCCTCAACACACTTCAAGTCATTCTTCCCACACACAGCTGCCACTATCATGCATATTTCAAAGCCTCCATCTGGGCTTGACAACTGTACCTTCCTTTCTTCCAGCCAACAGAAATACACATCCTACTCAAACAGGCATGGACGATATCGCGCTGTTTATTTCAGAAAAGAAGCTGTTCCACAAGTAGGTCATGTGGGTGGAAGCCCCCAGCCTAACCTACATGTTCATCGTGTAGGTCAGAGCTACCCTACATTCATTTTTCCCTCTTCCCAGCTAGAAAATGACGCCAGGCAGCGTGTGAGGATTTGTGGTACTTGTCCAGGCTGCTGAATGCCTGGTTCTTCTGGATAAACACCTACTGCTCACACAGGGATCAACTTCACAGTATACACCCAGCAGGTTCAACATTTCACAGAGATTCTTCATTTATGCCACATGTGCTACACAGTGCAGGTACACCTCCTTCTGTCCAGAAACATGGTAATTATCCCCATGGCTGTTGCAGACCGAGGATGCCCTGAACTCAGCATACACAGTGGCCAGATCTTCGGTCTGGGGCCTCCTCTGTTACCCTTGAAGGTCAACTGTCCCTGCTGCAGCCATCTCTCTTGATGCTCTGCTGCAGCAACCACCCACTCTGCACTTGTGGCAGCAGCCCACGTTCTACTGTTTAAATAGCAGTGTCTCTTCCTTTCTCCCTCGTCAGCAGCCTGGACTCAGCTCACCCTTCCTGTATCATCAAATGCACCTTAGAATCACAGAACTGTTTAGGTTAGAAAAGACCTTTAAGATCATCAAGTCCAACCGTTAACCTAGCATGGCCAAGCCCACCACTAAACCACGTCCCTGAGCAGCACACCTACACGTCTTTTAAATACCTCCAGGGATGGGGACTCCACCACTGCCCTGGGCAGCCTGTTCCAACGCTTGACAACCCTTTCGGTGAAGAAATTCTTCCTAATATCCCATTTAAACCTCCCCTGGTGCAACTTGAGGCCGTTTCCTCTTGTCCTATCACTGGTTACTTGGGAGAAGAGACCGACCCCCAGCTGGCTACCCCCTCCTGTCAGGTTGTTGTAGAGAGCGATCAGGTCTCCCCTCAGCCTCCTCCTCTCCAGACCAAACCCCCCCAACTCCCTCAGCTGCTCCCCACCAGACTTGTGCTCCAGACCCTTCCCCACCTTCGTTGCCCTTCTCTGGACTCGCTCCAGCACCTCAAGGTCTTTCCTGTCATGAGGGGCCTTCATCTTTCCTACATCCACCATGCAAACAAGCACTTTGCCTCTCCCCATCTCTTGCTCTGCAGCAGCCGGCTAGGCAGGGGTTGAGGACAGTCTCTGTTGCAACACTCGGAAGGGCTGAGGCCAAGACAGGGTACGGCTCTTCTCTTGGAGGGCAGAAGTGGGGCCATAACAGGAGTCAGCATGGAGTGAGGTTGCTCCTGCTCCACCGAGGGTAGCACATGCCTTCATTCACACCTCACGGTCACATCCACACATTTCGCACCTCTGTGCAGGTAACAGGAGCAGCAAGGAAGTCCCCGGGTGAGACGGGGCAGACTGGAGGTGATGTTCGATTAGCTGGACAGTGCTACTTGAAGAGTCAGTCTCAACTCCAGTCCCAGCCCACCCTGCAGAAAAACTCAAAGGCTGAATAGGAGTAATCTACGGGCAGCCTCTGTCCCACAAACCACCTCCTGGACCAACTGAGATTAACGATGTTTTAACATACAGATTATACATCTAAGAAAATTCCTTAAGGATTTTAATGACTGTATGTCTAGCCAATTTCAGTGTCTTGTATGCTGGGCTTGTATTTGGTTTAAATCATGCCTCTCTGCAGAGAGATGTTGTGAAGCTTAGTTAGCTAGTATTTCCTAAGTGCTTTGAGATCTTGTAATAAAATGTGCAATGGCACTACAAAGCAATTTTACTCTTAGTAAGATACTTGCTACCAGAATTTATTAATTTTATCCTAAAGAGAAATCAGCCGATCTCCATCTACATGCGCATTGCTTCTTTCTCAGAAGATAGAGAACGCAGGAGATGGTACAAAAGTATCCATAAAAAGAACGGACAAGACTGGCTGTTTGGAATAGGCACTCTCCAGCTGGTTATACTATTTACCTATGCTTTATTTTGGGAAGACCACCAAGGAGGAAAACCACAAAGCAAACTCCAGTGGAAAGATACTTTCCACCCAGAGTACTTATTCATTTTAGATCATATGGAAAGAGATGTGGCCTAGATCTTCTGCCACTCTGCAGTCACTACCTGTCTTTCTACTTTAAATGCATTTCCAACAAACTGAGATATGGTCTTAATTTTCCTTAAGCTGATCGTACAGGTTTTGAATTTTTTTCTTTGATATTTGTCATAGTGCTTTGAGGTCACCCAGGCATTTTATGCAGACTGCTGGTACACTTAATCATTTCAGTGGCTTCCTGCAGTAAATCAGGAGACATTATATTAATAAAAGATGGGGCTGTTCCAGGTCTGATTCATAACGCTGAATCTCCATCTACCTGGCTTAAAAAGAGTCCTTTAAAAAGGTCAGTTTACTCTATGGAATTCTGAGTATCACAGATACGTTGTCTCTCGCACAAGATATACACACCCAAGACCAGCACCCTGAGAGGTACAGAAGACACTGGAATGATTCAGAACGAGGGCTCACAGCTGTCTGCACCACGGCCTAGCCAAAGAGATCTTGTCTGAATATACACCAGTGAGATACGGGCACACCACGCAAATAAGCATCTCATAAAACAGGTTTACCTCCATCGCTGCACTTCTCTGTCTGGCAAACACTGTTCCATCACATTAATTGAGCACAAAACCCAAGACAGGAAAAATACCAGGTCTAAGAGAGAAATATTGGCCAAAAAGTGGACTTTGCTGTACTGTATTATTATTATGTGGTTAATTCCTCAAAATATTTATTAATCCCTGCCATCAGGATGTATCTGATCAAAAAAAAAAAAGAGATTAAACAGTTGTTTTCTGGATTTGACTTATCACAGCCCCTCCTGACTTTCACTTTTATATTTCAGATTCAAGTTTGCTTTCACTATCTCACACAGCACAGGTATAATTCCTATGAAATAAGGGTAACATTTATGAGTAAATTGCAACTTTCAGTATTATGTTGCTGTCATGACATTCGTCTTGCCCTTGCTAAAGGAAAATAAAACGATTTCAATTAATACAGCTGGCAAAATATTTCTGAATAACAATTTCTCACTGCAATGGCTGATTCCTTTGTAATGTAATTTTGTCCAAGTATCTTAAAGAAGACAATCAAATGTTTTGTTTCCACTTGGTCAGTCCAATTTCATTGAAACCATGAATTTGAAATACTTTTTCTAAATCTTTTTTTTTCCTCCACAAGAAACTGCAAGACCTTTTTCCTCCCATCTGGAACAAATTCATAATTTTTAAATTTACAATCATACCAGAAGAGATATTACAAAAAAAACCCCACAAAAATCCTCCTTCAGTACTTTAGGGTCTTATCTTGCAAGGTACTGAAAACTCTCGTATTTCTAACCCACATGCAGTATGATGTGGACGCCAAGTACCACCCAGAACTGGAAGTCTGATCTCAACTCCTGTGCAAACTAAGCAAAACGAATGTGGATAATACAGAGGGACTACCTTCCCATTAGCTGCCAGAAGTAATGCCAAAATTCTGCTGTAGATCAAGACATTTGCAAGATCCACAGACCTTATGTGACATTTTATCAGGAGGCAGTTGTGATCCTTGGTCCCAACGACATGGCACACAGGTCAAACCCCGCGGCAGGGCCAGACTCGCTGCAAGAAGCGGCATGCAGACCAAAGTGCTCCCATCAGAACACGGCACCCAGCCCGCAGTGCTGGGCTGGGCACAGGAAGGCTAACCAGGCAGGCTACAGACCCTAGGTGGGTCATACGTTGACCATTCCTTGTTCCAGCCATCACTTGACTATTTGGCTGACATATCTTAAAAAGACATTCTTGAATCAAAACCACTCCAGTCAGAATTTTATTTGTCTTGACTTACATTTTAAGCAACCTGATTTTACGCTTCACTTTTGTACGTGCCTGCTGGGCATGCGTTCAGCCCTGCTACTGGTCAGACGTGGGGGCATGGAGCCATGGCAGGCTCGCCTCTATCAAGCAACACCTAAGAAGAGTGAATATGCGTCCATGTAGGTTTGAGTAGAAAGTTACCACTGTGAAATGCAGATTTCTCTCTTCGCCTGCTTCGAAATTGCAACAGGTGTGTCTGTCTGCATGCACTCCCAATCCACCCACACAAACAAGGAATAAGTACTTATAATATGTTCACATGAAAAAAAAGAAAGCTTCTTCTATTAATCACAGTAATAGCCGACAAGCTAAACAATGTTTAAAAATATTTTTGTTCATCTCACTGAATGAAGTAGATTTCAAACTTCACAATGATTACTATAAGTTTTCTTATTAAGAAATACAAAATACAATTCAAATAATTTCAGCATGTCCTTTAAAATACATAAATTACAAAAAAAAAAAAGATGGAAAATGTCTGAATGAACGCCGATTGTTGATTCCATACATTACTTTGACTATTCAAATTAAACATCAATTTCTATCAACGACCTGCTTCTGAAATGGAAAATTTATCACAAAAAATTGAATAGCAGACTACCAAAAAGTGACAAGATTTTAACACTGTAATAAACATTAGGATCATGATCCATTATGTTTAACACTTAACGGAGTTTTTTCCTGTAACCAGGATGCTTAAAAACTTGTTCAAAAAGAGAAAGTAAAGCTAGGAGTCTTATGCAACATCATCATTTCAAAAGTAGTTTCTTTAAGGCTATCACCACACCAAAATCAGTCTTTTCTGATGGAAGATGACTGATTCTTCATTGTTTTGGGTCTACACAGGATGCTTTAAAAAGACAACTTAAAAAAGTCGCTGAGTATATGTAATTATAATTAACAGGGAACAAACCAGCTTTGAATTAATTTGGAAATATCATTTTAGTAGCGTCTGCCCTAAACCTTGAGAAAAAGAAAACAAAACTTAGCCTCAAATGCCATATGACTTAATAGCATAGACTATAATCTCTGGAAATTCAGAAGCGTTCAGCTTCTGAAATTATACTGGCTTTGAGTCAAGGAGATTTGAATACTCATCTTCTATAATCATATGTTAGATTTTGAAACATCATTAGCTTCTTAATAAACACAGGAATATCCCTTTCTAGCCATGGTAGGTCATGAGACAGCTGACCTGAAAGCTGCCTGCTCTCTCTTGTTAGCTAGAGTTCTTTGACACTCAAAAACTTAGCAGCGTCTGGTACTTCTAGCCATGGTAGGTCATGAGACAGCTGCCCTGAAAGCTGCCTGCTCTCTCGTTAGCTGGAGTTCTTTGACATTCAAAAACTTAGCAGCATCTGGTAGCTCAAACCTCTGTAATCTTCTATCCATGGTTCATTACTTGGTCACCTAAACTGACTTCAGTAGTAGCAGGCCAATTTACTCTTAGATGTGCACAGCATATGGAGACACTATAGAAAAGAGTAGCTTTTACGAACAGTTTGATGTTTTCAAATTCTGTGCAGCATAAGTAAATAACTATTATGTCAAACATGTACACAAAGATGCATATCCACCTTCAAACACCCCAAAGCCCTTTCAGCCTCCTGAACGTCCAGTTTAAAAGTACAGTGCTGTGCAGCAGGTCCATACCATAGAGGTTTCCTTGGTGACTCATGCATTCTTACAACTCACTTCCCCCGACCTACAGGAATGCAGATAATTGTGTCTAATGCATGCACAAATTTGCAGTTCTTCGAACAGGGCTACAATGAGCAAACTCAGGTCAGCAAAGTTTTCACAGCATGGAGTTTCAATTTGTTTGTAAGCTGAAGTGAACAGCAAATGGGGACCTCTGCATCTGTCAGTGCATAAGGCTTCTAACTAAGGACAAAGTCTTGCAAGCACCCTCCGCTGAGCAGAAGCGTGCTCTGCCAAACAAGTTGTGTGCAGGGAAGTGGGGCTGTGCCACTGGTGTGTGGGGAGATTGTGTGGGCATGTGGGAGGAGGAAATGAGGAAGAGGACAAGGAAGGGGAGGAAGTCTGAGGGAGCTAACACATGCTCTTTTAGCCAAGGGACACCAGCCACGTTGTATCTCCACCCCTTGTCCTCATACCTGGCAGTCAAACATATTTAAATACCGGTTTGTCACAAACCAAGACTGAGCAGCACGGTGCACTGTCCCACCTACCCACCTCAGGTACAACGTGCTGTCATCTCTTGGATCTCCCTTTTCCCTCACACCTTCTCTACTCGCATCCTTTACAGAGCTGAGCCCGTGCAAGCACCGGCCATGAACAACTTGCATCTTTGCTAGGGTCAAGGGTCCTAATGCAGTGCCTCAGGATTACACAGCGATGCTAGCCTGAATATTAGCTGTATGAAATGTTTCCACCGCTCAGACACAAGCTTATTAAGCATCTCACAGAGAAAACATCCATTTTGCATTCATGCATTTTATGAATTTATATAGCAGCATTTAAAGCCAGTAGTTTCTTTTTCTTCCTTTTGCATCTGATCAAGTACATTAAGGAACATATGCCACCTGTGCCGTGCATGTGGAACTCCCACTCCTACTGAATTCTAATAATACCAGCATAATAATAAATAACAATTTGTTACTTATGTGCTTTCAGGACCAGAAGGCTTCAAGAGACCGGATAAGATATATGCAAATAGAGGGGAGGAGGGAAGTAAACTCACCCTCAGGTACACAAAGAACTAGGTTTAAAAAAATATACCAATACAAATGGCACTGTCCAAACCCAAAAATAAACCAATCAATTCCTAACAGAGTAAAACTGAAATTCTCTGCCAAGTCCCTGCACAACCAACTCAAACAGCCTGAAGTGTCTACCAGCATTTCTAGAGGTAAGATTCAGCCTCTTAAATTGTTTCACTTAAACGAATTCATTGCAAAAACCCACCACCCCTTGTGCTTTGCTTTACAAGTTAGCAAGGAATTAGCAAAGGGTTTGACATTCTGCTCTTCTGCATGTTCTACCCTAGTTTATCTTTACCAGGACTCTCAATATTCAGCTAGTAAAAATCCAGCAGTACTAGTTTTGTTTTAAGCTACACTGTAGAGAATCCTCAAGCACCTTGAAACAACTAACCTGACCGACAACTGCGGCAAAAATACCTGAGCTATGTCAGTTACACATGGATCCAAGTGGAAATTATTCTATAGTCGCACCCTTTGGCAAACACTTGTTTGGAAATCCTCCTGTAAACAGGATGCTTGCAAGGGCAGGGGCAAGACAAGACATTTAGGGCATGTAACTAGAGGCATTCAAATGTTGCTTTCAAACTCTCAAGGGAAAATGGCATGGGCTTACCCAAGCTGCCAGAAGGAGCCTTCATTCAAAGGAAAATCAGGTTCTGATTTTCTCCTAGCATTTCACATGAGCTTAACCTGTTTCCAGCCAACAGAATCTCTAAATTTTGCAGTATCCTGCAAAATACCCCAATGAGCAACACCAACTGTATGCCAGGAGAGTATAAAATATCCTGAGGTAACTGGCAAAATGCCGATGAAAATCCTCTAAATGCTCAATCACAGCTCTAACTGGGAGAGGGACCTGTTTTTAAGTCTTACCAAAACATGCTTATAAATTTTAATTTACTTTAGTTTCCTCCTCTCTGAAACGGTTGGAAGTTTTCCTTCAGCTTCCAACTGACTTTGTTTTTTCTTCAGACTTTGGTTAACTTTTCCATTCGCTAAAGTTAAACACAGCTTTTTCAGTGGTAGCAAATTTAACTATGTCGAGTTCAAATAACCTTCCATCATACACAGTAAGAGTAATAGAACAAAGGTCATACGGCCTTGAAGACTAGTAACAAATCCAGAGTTTTGGAAAATATGGTATGGGGAAAACAGTTACTCAAATAAATGCAGGCAAATAAGGCAAAATTTGAAAAAGCTTTCATTAGAAGGAAGAAAGCTTTTCATATTCACCCATTCAAAGACTGAACAAGGAGTTTGTGCTTCACTTTGGTCTTCAAAATAAGCCAAGGCATTGTCAATTTTGCTTCTATCGCATATACCATATGTATATCTTGACACGTAAGGTGAGAAGACCAGGCCTCAGATTCAGATACTTCAAAGAAAAAAAAAACACATTGAGGGGAATTTGATGTTTTTGTGTGTGTATTACAAGCAATAACATCACTTTTGTTTCAAATATAGAAACGTCCAATGTGAACTTATTACACACTAATATTTGTTCCACTCTTAAATTCTGCAGAAAGCATACAAACTTGTCACTGGTGTTGATCTTTTTAACATTTACTGACTGGAGCTGCATTAGCAATTAAAACGCCAAATGACAAGGAATTCTCCACCCATGCTGAGCTCCTCCCAACATCAGAGTCTATATTAAAGTGGAGCAATTAGAAAAATGTTTTCTAAACACCCCATTAGGATAGGCAGGCACTGACAACTCCAATTATTAGATATGGAAAGCTGCGGTACAGAAAAGACTGCATGTAATGGAAGGAATCAGAGATATTTTTCTTTTATTGTTTTGTTCAGGTAAATACACACTCAGCATAATCCCTTGTAATGACTGTACATTATTTCATGTTTAACACACTGCAGAACTGCCTATTTTTTCAACTTTGTTTTATTACATTTTTGTTTGCTTCGTTCAAATCTGCAGACTGACTGCTGTGGAATGTCAGGGTTTGGTAATTTCATAAAGTGGATTTTCTTTCTATTTATAGGTTTAAACAACTTCATATTTTGTTGTACGGTGGCATACTGGCACATTTGAAATTTCCATCACACCGATAAGACAAGATTTTTATCGTGTGAGTGTTTCCTCATTTTCAGATAGAGTGATCAAGTTTCTTTTTCTTTTTCAGCCTAAGGACAAAACAAGTAACTACCCACATGGACTTCTACCCTACAAGTCTTTGTACATCCTCAGGTTGATGTAACTGCAAAGATTCAAGTGTAATTCAATTTTATTAAAAATATTTTTAATTTAAAACACTCAGTTTGCAATTTTTCTACATGAGTTAAGAATATTATTTGATAGGTTATACAGATCTTTATTACAGCTTAAGAAGGTTGATCTCTCAAAACTTGTTTCTTGTACAAGCTTACATGGCCTCATTAAGATAACACAAATATAAGGTCAAAAATAGATCGATTAAATATTTTGCTATATACTTATATTCACAACAAATTAGGACAGCTCAGAACTGCAACTTTGACTTCAGCATAGAACACTAACATAGAACACTAAATGTGTTGTCCTTGTTCAAACAGATTGTTTAAAAGATTTAACAATTTTGCCATATGGAGGCATATAAGATTATCTGAGTTGTCCTTATCACTGTAATGAAATTGTAAAGAAAATAATTCAACTATAATACAACATAAATAGCATTTTTTTCAATGAGGAACAGAAAGACTACCAAAGCAACTTCTTGAAGTTGTCATCATTTGAAACTGTTCTGGCAAAACTCTACACACTTTACGCTGGTTTGAAACACAGCACTGTTACCTATCACTTACATACTCCCAAGTTATAAAATAGTATTACTGACATTAGTTAAATCTATCATCATAGTAAGTGATCCCAATTTGTCCTCTCTTCCACTCTCCTCCTTTCCTCTGCCAACCCTACCGCCAACATAAATATTTCAAGACAGCCATAACTTTCCTAAGAATTCCCAAATTAAATGTTCAACATATTTAAATCCAATTGTAAAATAAAGACACACTAATGCAATGTGAAAATGGAACTCTTCAATGTAGTGCTCAAATTCCACTCAATTTGTAATAGTGCTACCAAAAGCAAATGGAAAACATGGGTCCATGAATAAGAAATGGTGATACTATTACATTTTTATTACTGCATCGATGGCACTATACATAACTGTTTCTCTGACGTTTACAGCCTGAGAGGGAAAAAGAAAGCTCTAAAACACACACTTATTAAAAGGCTCCCTCACGTATATCATTGCCTTTTCCCTCAAACACATTAAGCACCATTAAGAAACCTCACCTTGTTATTCCTCAAAAAGCAATCTCTTTCTTTCTCTGTAAACTGATAAACACTTCGTTGACTTTATTCCCTCTTATAAGGAAGAACACTGAGATATTTAGACACGGTGATGAATTACCTCTAGGAATAATACATAATAATGTTTTACACTTCTGTAATCTTTTCACCTAAAAGCCATAAAACACTTCAATATCAGGGTAACTTTACAGATGATGAAAGAGGAAAGCAGAAGGTGAAATTCATTTTACTAAAGGAAATCCTGGAAAAGAATCATAGTTATTTTCCATAGATTGTCGAATGTGTTTTCCTTTTTGTCCTCTGTCTTGTGGTAAGTTTAACTCATACAGTTAGCAATGAAATTTGCTCAATTTCAGCTACCGCAACAATGGCACAGTTTATTATTCCTTAATTCTGAATCTTCTGGCCTCTGACATTTTCTGGTCATTTTATTTCCTATCAGCACGACTAAATCCAAATTGGACACAAATCATCCATAATTTTTAGCCATGCTTTGTTAAGCTGCTATCTTTTTTTGTTGTCTAGTAACCATACCTCATATAATTCAATAACTAATTAAATACACTAAATAAGTAAATGACAAATCTACCAACTCTTGTTTCTAGTCCTATTGTTAACATGACCCTCTGAAATTTTCCAAAAACAAGAAACGAACTAAGTTCTGATGACTTATTTAAACTTACTCAAACTAAATCTAAGAGCGTTTTCTGCAAAACAAATACAACACGTACTAGCAAAAAATGTGCTGGTAAGAGAGCTTATACCTGTTCTTTGTAGAACTCAATCTGCCAGACAACATATAAAAGTTCATACACAGATGTCCTACTATTTCTTTCAAGAGAATAATAAAAGTATAAGGGCAGGCAGATTTACGTATGAGCAAAATCAATTCCTCTCTAGCTTTGGCTGTCCTGAATCAAGTCATACGAATACCCACATTAACCTGTTATTCAAAATAGGACTGCTAATCATAATCATAAAACAGAACACTTGAGACTGCTTCCAAAAATCTAGCCTTGTTTTTTGTCTCTGTACTACCCTGTTCAGCCTACCACAGAGACCTTAAGATTAAAAAAAAACCACAAACACTACTTTGTTAACATGTGCATATGTACGTGCAATAGTATCTTGTTTTACTCTAGCTTCTTCGAGGAATAAGGTTTTCACAGAAACTGCACAATGAAAACTAGAAGCTACTTAGACCAGCACATCCCTTACTAAGAAGATACTTACTTTAAGCTACTTTTCTACTAATTATCATACACAATCAAACACAAAAAGTAGAACTGGTCTTCTTTTGGGACCCACAGGCTCCACTTTATTCCAGAATACAAATTCTACTTATTTTTGCCTCCTCTCACAACAGTAAGACAGCTGAGAAAAACTGAAGAACAAAACTTCACCCCTGCGACATCACGGATCCTGCCATTTTAGACAAGTTGGTGCAATGGATCCCTCAACTAAGGTGTATTTATAAAGGCAGGTGTGTGACTGTAGTGTATGCAGGATAACCTAGTTATGTTTAATTCAAGTATTATTATCTTTAACTCAGCTACTTCAAGTACTTACAGAAACTGAACAAAGAGTGGTACAAGTAGGGAAAATTTCTGAGAGACTTATGTACAGGACAAACTTGTTGCAAAGAATCATTTTGTACTGGCACCGTTTTCACGTTAATTTAACTTTCAACTACGAATTTATGGGCTGTGGCGCAGAACAGTGCAGTCCTGCAGCAGTCCACTACTAAAGCACAAAATGGTGAGTCTGACTCTTTGGTAGAGTTATACAAGAAAATTTAGGTACATCTCTTGAAACATCCCATCTGAATCCGATTCTTTGCTGTTTTCACAGGAACTAACTTTAGGGCTTCGTTTATGTTGTGAAGCTAAACGAAAGCAACATGTTGTAGTTTTGAACTAGCCTGAATGTTCAGTTCATTAATTTGATCTGCTGGGGCCACTGCCTGATCTTGACAGCAATTCTTTACCTCTTCGTACCTCAGTTTCCCACCCTATAAATGCCAAAAAGGATACTGCTCTCTTTTCTAAAGTGTTTTGCAATCCACAGGGACTAGGCAGGTATCTTTACTGTCTTTTGAATCAGCAGGATAAATATCTACCACCTTTACTTACCAGAGCCAAAGTCTGTAGTGGAGAAATTACTGTTAGTAGCAACAGTGAGGAGCATCATCAGTGTAATGGCAAAACATACTGCCAGTACATTGCTTCATAAACCAGAAAAACATTCCATTGACATGGGTGTTTTAGGGAATGTTGCCACCACATTCACAAACACAAAAAAAGCTGAGGCAGTCATCAGAATGACAGCAGTTAAAAGAAGTCATCAGCTGCCCTTGTTTTCTTTCTAAATTCAAGGACAGGAGAGATCAAGCATGAATACTGGCATCCACGAAAAACTTAGGTAGGTATGAACATCCAAAATATTATGGATAGGCAGGGACATTACAGTCTTTAGCTTTGTATTAAACAACCTCCTCATAATGCTCAACTTCTGTAAACAGTGTGACGGCTCTAAGTCTTCTGTACAGATTAATGCACACATTTAGAATATTTTACTGTATCTTGTGTTGCAGAGTCCAGGCTACTAGTTTTTCGTAATTTGACTCAAAATTATATTATCTGCAGATAACTGTAAATCATTTCACACAGCACCTCTGCAAAGCCAGGTACCTAAATTTCCAAGACATTTATTGATGCTGAGACTAGAAAGGAATGTCCCTTTACAAATGAACAGATGAAAAAAAAAATCCAAATTACTTATCAGATTCAAGTCATAAACTCACTTTCTCAAAAACTGGTAGCAGTTTTTGGAAACAGAAAGAACTTCTACGTGCTTCTGTGATGTCAAAGATGAAATCTCTGCTTGTGGAGGTACAATCTGTAGCAAGAACACACGTCTGCCAAGACTCTGGCATTAATGATATTTTGTCTAGACAGCCTTTGAATGTGACTGACACAGGAACACTGCACATGGTTGAGGAAACTGAAATTATGGAAGAGCTTTTCAAGACTTAGTCAACATACAGTACTTTGGAAATGTGCCTAACATCCTCCAACCACGCCTCCTGGTATCCTCAGGACTCTAACGGTTTTTGTTTCTTCGAGTCTCCCAGTTGTCCCAGGAAACAGAAAGATAGATTTGCTTAGCTAAGATGCTACCAGGGCCATTTGGACATAAGTACATATTGCCAACAAGTGGAGAGGTCTATGTGCTGGCTAGTCACTGAGAAAGGCATCCAAGTCATTGAATTGTGTGTTATTTGAAGGACTGAAGATTGTAAGGAATTCCTAACCTTTTCTCAACTATCAGACTTGACTATGAGAAACACAAGACAACTACTAGCTAAAGGACAGAAATTACTATCTACAGTTGGTAACTGTTCTAGACATTTTAGAAAGCACTATGTATTTACCTTGACCTTTTGGGTCATGACAGAAGCAGCCTGAACCATGTGCATGCTTTGATGGGAAAGTCCACATGAACTTGCCACAGACAGCAGGCTGTAATTTGGGGGAAATTATGAATATCATGTACTGTCAAACATGGCTTTCACTGTATGACAGCCTTAGTTCACTTAATCCTCAAGCAACTGTCAGGGCTAGGAGAACAGAGAAAAAGGTGAAGGAGACTCAAAGGCAAACTAATGGGCTTTTAGCTTTAGTTGGTTCACTTCCAATCCAACTGCCACTAAAGTCAACAGCCCCCCCCACAACTTACCAGGACTTGATGCTAACTTCTATCAATTAATATTACCGACAGTACTGTTGAGCAGCCCAAAAGGAAAAAAAAAAAAATTAATTATAGTTTATCTTCCTGAAAAACATCAGGCCTTAACACGCCCTTTTAGAATCGCAGTAAAAACACTAGTTATGGCTGTGGATCCTCAGAGATCCAGCAAATTTTTGGCACCCCACACAAAAATTATCCCAGCTAAATGTAAAATACAGTAGGTGCTGCTTCTCTCCAAATAAAATATGGACCTCAGTGAACCTTAGCTTAATCCCGACACAGAAATTTGCACAGCTGACCTGCCAGGTCTGCATTTGAGTTTGGTCTCCAAACTCACAAGCTCAACTTACTATTACTGCTAGTGTGTCCGCGACAGCAGAAATACTTGTGAATCTACAGTGAGGTTCTGAGAGAGGTTTTATCACTGGGAAGCACTGAAAGACTTGCATTTTGGGACTTTTCTATCATTCAGTAGGAACTGCAAAATTTCTCACCTATTTACACTGTGGATTCAAAGAAAACAAACTGTTTTGACCTAGGTACTAGGTGTAAGTTGGCTATCATATTTCTGAACCAGAAATCAAGTTTCTTCTCCCATCTCCCCTCTTCCTCCTGCCTCCTCTCCTCTCACCTGCACTAAGGGAACTCTGTTGTGGGGGCAGCAAGGCCAGGAAGCTCAGGGCAAAGGTAGCCACGGGCCAGCACCTGGTGTTTCCCAGCAGGCCAGCGTGCTCATGACTGTTCCAGATCTGGACCCTTATGAAGAAAAGTGAAATGAAACATCTTTTGTTTCGTAGGCTCGCTTATGGATTTGCAACCAAAACTAACAGGGTCCAGCAAGTTGAGTTGCCTAACGTTTTTTGTGTCACGCTCACGGATTCCTCCGAAGGGCCAAAGGGAGCAGGACATGTTTTCTGTTTTGACAGCACACGGGAGTCAAACGCTGGGACCAGCACGTTCTGGTGTTTGTTGTCAGCCATGGAAAAAGGCGAAACACAGGATCGGCACCGCGGTGACCGGGCGCC
>NW_009598561.1:14569-81200 GCF_000690535.1 Cariama cristata | reverse complement strand
AGTGAGGTAAAAAAGTGTGAGAAACAACCCTGCGAACACCAAAGTAAGAGAAGAAGGAGGGGGAGGCAGTGCTGCAGGTGCTGGGGCAGAGATTCCTCACGCAGGAGCGGGTTTACCCTGAAGGAGTGCAGCCCGAGGGAGGGACCCGGGCGGGAGCAGAAACGTGAGGAGAAAGGAGGAGCAGAGCGGAGCTGTTACGGACTGACCACAACCCCCATTCCCCATCCCTCTGCACTGCTCAGGGTTGGGGGGAGGAGAGTAGAGGAGTCAGGAATGAAGGAGCAAAGTTGATCATGGGAAGAAGTTTTTGTCCTGGTTGTTCACCATCCTATCCTATTTTTAATCGGCAATAAATTAAATTAGTTTTCCAAGTTGAGTCTGTTTTGCCTCTAACGGTAATTGTTAAGTAATCTCCCTGTCTTTATCTCGACCCACGAGTTTTTTAATCTTATTTTTTCCCCTTGTCCTGTTGAGAAGGGGGAGTGAGAGAGCAGCTGGGTGGGTGTCTGGCGGCCAGCCAAGTTCAACCCACCACAGCTGCACATAAGTAGTCAGTTGTGGCCAAGATAATGACAGCAAGGCAAAATAAAAATAGCCTCAGCTCTGATCCCTTCCTGTCTTCTACCACAGTTCTACCAGTTGCTTACATCCACCTAGATGGATGTTTGCTTTTCAGTTTATGTAACTGTGTTTTGTATTCACAAACACAGGAGGAAAAAAAAAAGAAAAAAAAACGTACAAGTGTGTTTCTTACACGAGTGTGGTAAATCCAGGGATCTGTGATCTGCTTAAATCACACAGCGGGAAGGCTATATCTGAAAAACTGTAGTACTCAGATGAGCAGATACCTCAGAGGACACACTGAGAGCTGCACAAAACATACAACTCTTCAAGAACTTAGAATGTAATACAGGTCTTCAGGAATTCAGAAATACGGATAACCATGTCCTTCATGCCATTGTGCAGGGGGTTGCCCTGAAAAAACCTAGAATACTTGCAGAATAGACAAAGTCTTTGCATACAGGTAAGTGCAAGGACTGACAAAAGAGTGCTTACAGATGAAACCCAAGTCTGATAACATACAGCCATTAAAGTCCTTACAGTAGCTTTTCTACTGTTTACCAGAAGAAGATCATAAATTATAAAATAGATAGTAATATAAAAATTTGCACGTTATTAATGGAAATTAGCATTTCTCTTTTCTCTGAAACGGTTTCCACTGTCCAGCTCAAAATCTCAGTGGTGGTTAACTTCTACCCCCAAAGTTACTGTAATAAATTAGCTTTAAAATCACCTATTAATGTCAATGTATCTTAAAAATTAACTATTTATATTCATGGATGAATAACTGGGACAAATTCATACTTAGCATTGTTTCTTCAGATTCCAGTCACTCAAGAAAGATAGTGGCTGAAAGACGTAACCACAGATACTAATTTTATCATGAGATGCATTGCTGAATCCATCTATTTGTTTAACTTTGGAAAGTGACAGAAGCTTACTGATCAGAAAATTTTAAGCAGTAGACAAACATTATTCATATGTAAAAATAGAATCGATTAATCGAGATGCTTTGGCAGCCACTGCGATACTAAACATTAAGACAGATTGCATAAGCCATTCCACATTTATCAAGCAACCTCCTTTGATTTTGATTGCATAGTGTTATTTAAATTCAGCAGGGGAAATAGAGGAGAGAGATACTAACAGTTTGTCAGCCTCAGATTTCCCTAGGTTTTGTGATTTTATAACAGTGAAATGCTTAAAGAAACTGAGCACAAACACATTTTCTTTAGGAAAAATTCTTAATGAATCAAAGAATACTAATTTACCTAATTTTGAAACTGAGGAATGTTTCTGTTAGCAAATAACTGCAAGTATTTTTCCTTCATGCTTCAGAAAGAAACCAAATAATGGAAACAGAAGACAGATTTTTGCTATTTTGACTTTATAAGTTCACGTGTATTCTACTTTTGGTCATTGGAAAGTGGAAAAAAGAGAAAACCTTCATTGACTATCCTTCTGTTTTCCCTAAGCATCAATGCTCTGCTCTGGACAGAATTCATGATTTGAGACTTACCTTCTGGGCTGATGTTTTTCTTGCTAGTACTAATGGTACAAGCAGTATTGTCTTTATAAACTAAAAATTCGTTTATTAAACTATTTTCTAAAATGTTTTACTTGAGTTTATTCGCCTTCCTTCAACAGTCAAATGAACCTTTACATGTTCTTCTAGTAATACCGCATTTCATATGAAATATGGTCCAGGATATATTTCCTTTACCATTACTTTTTATTAAACATCTAACCTTGGAACAACACCTTGTCACTGACACATGAAAAATTCTGGAGAATAGCTCCCTTTATGGCGAGATCCACACAAACAGCAGTCACGGAAAAGTTGCAGTAACCAAGATCACTCCAGGTATCCCTATTACTTCTGCACCATGAAGTAACAGAGAACTTCTAAGAGCTGCAATAGCAAAATCTCCTGCAATGGAAAGACTCTTTCCTTGGTCTTACAACAGCTTATGTTCCGTTGCTCTAAATAAAAATCATGCTTTACTGGCTTTTTCCTTCTCTAAACATATTTATAGAGAAACTAGCAAAGGAAAGCGGTTTTGTAGACACCTGGTTTGCTATTACCCTTGGTCATTCTTAGTCCTTGAGCAAGTGAACTGTGGCCAAAGAACTACACCCAGACATTCTGGGGTTGTTTAGTCCGGAGATAAGGAGGCTGAGGGGAGACCTTATCGCCCTCTACAACGGCCTGAAAGGAGGGTGTAGCGAGGCGGGGGTTGGGCTCTTCTCCCCGGTAACTAGCGACAGGACAAGAGGAAACGGTCTCAAGTTGTGCCAAGGGAGGTTCAGGTTGGATATTGGGAAGAACTTCTTCACTGTAAGAGTCATTAGGCATTGGAACGGGCTCCCGAGGGAGGTGGTGGACTCACCATCCCTGGAGGTGTTCAAAAAACGTGGCGCTTCAAGACATGGTTTAGTGGGTTTAGTGGGCATGGTGGCATCAGGTATACGGTTGGACTTGATGATGTCTGAGGTCTCTTCCAACCATAACGATTCTATGACTCCATGATTCTATGATCTAATTTTGGAGTTCTTGTAGGTTATGATTCAGGTGGCCATACTTGGGTGCCTGTGGTCATTTGAGATATCCTACCCAGCAGGCAATCTACCTGCTGATCCAGAAGGCCCAGGTCATCTGTGATCTCTGACAGCCTCACATGGGCTTTTGTCAATGTCAAATGCCACTTGATGCCTACAAGTAGGCAGCTACATTGAACCCCAAGGACTCGATTCTTGAGTTGATTATTTAAACACAGGCATATAGTGACATTTAGATGTCTTAAAACAGTTTACCTCTCATTGCAGAAGGGAAAATATTTTCTGTAGGTTTCATGAGTCAGGTCTGCCAAGCATATGTTGGAGTTGTTTGTATACCCTAGGACATCTCTTATGGCTCTGGACACCTATATTTAAGCAACTGAATTGCTGAATTCAGCCCCAACACCGGGCTGAAGACCAAGAGGAGGCCAAGACACCTAAATTATATGTGTATGCAGGCAGTATAGCTGCTTCACTCGGTTAAATTACCTCTTGCTGCAAAAGGGAGTGACTTTCAACAGGTCTTTTGACATATCTGACAATTCATTCTCAGATACTCCGGGATATGCTAAGCAAGTGAATTGCACTGCTACTGGCTGGTCAGCTAAATGGATTTCTAGGCTCAGTTTAGTGTATTGGCTGGCATTGTATTGACCTAATGACAGCTCAGACACCTTCCACATGTAGACATTAACATACAGACATTTGTTCAACTGCTTTAATCTCTTGTCAAATTCTACTCTAAGGAACTTGCGCAGCCAACCTATAGACTAATCAACTACTACCCTTATACCCTAGGAAGCAACAGGAAGATTTGTCATTTCTATTTTTAAATAATTAGAAGGTGTTTAAACATATTTATAGATCCATTTACTCAGAGAGAATATGTATAGTTATACATAGCTACTCATTTATTTCACTTTTTAATATGTCAGAGTAATTAAATCTAAACTTTCAATTTTAGTAAAGTGGAACTGATTACAATTTCTTTATCAAAAAGTCATACAAAGAAGTTGAGAGACTTCTGTGACAACCCCTACAAAAATCCATCACTTTCTAGTGTAAAAATAGACACACTCCTGGTCAGATGTTATGACTGGTACTTTTCCTTCTCAATTATTTTTTTTTTTTTTGACATCTAACAGAACTAGAAGCAATCCCTGATTTTTCGAGTCATCGTAAAGAAAAAAATATGATATATTAATTCTTACCAATCAGGCAGCTCACACAGGTTTTCAAATAAGACATGCAATCCTATTCCCTTGTGATTTGAAAGTGTTCCAAAATCACCAAAACTCAAGCTGTATTCTTAAATTGCCTTTCCTGCAGAAGTAATAGCTGGTCTCAGGAGAAAATAATTTGATTAAGACAGGCACTGTGGCCCACAGAAACTAATACTCAGCAGTTTGTCACTGAATGACTTTATTTAAACACCTCACTCCAAACTCATTTGAATTGAGTATTTAAATATTTATGTATATGTATTTTAAATGAAAAAGCCTGTCAACATATTAATAATAATACATGTATTCCTCACCTGGCCTTGCTTTCCTTAATAGAAAGAAGGACCAGATGGGGTCCTCAATTTTCTTCTCACAGAAAAAGAAACTTCTTTCAAAGCTTCTTTAACAAAGTTTTTGGGGTAAAACACGAGATTTCCTCTTCACTTGTTCAGAACTTACAGTTTGCCTTTAGTTCTTCGATACTGCACTATACAGGTTTTTTTTTTCTGGGGTTAGCTATTTTATTTCAAAAAAATACAAAACAATACCAGTAACACTTTTACGTCAACACACTGATTGGTGTTTTTATCAATGGATAATCCTTGGTTTCAAATACTATCCCAGAATATTACGGGCAGAACGGGGCGGGGGGCGATGGCATCATCTAACATAACTTTTTTCAGCTCCAACTACAATATTTTTATATGAGAAATTTGCATTTAGCATCGTAGGAAGTTCAAAATCAAAGGGAAGACAATTTGATTCCCATTTCTCATTTAATGTCTCACTTCCAATACCATCACACTGACTGTTCTGCCACTGCCCAAACCAAATGCAGCTGTACAGGAAGTAGTTTTAGAAAGAATAAATTATTTTCTTAAATGGAAACCTGTAGCTTTTCATATGCTTGTGCTTCTTGCTCCAAAACTTTGTCTCTTCTAATTAAAGTTACAAACAGAGACCACTTTCCTGTGGAAGACAATCACAGAGGCGAAAAGTGCTCTGTGTTTGCAGCCCAGGAGAAGGAGCATCTGTCATAAATCATATCTGAGATGCCAAATACACGAAAGGTCCTAGGCACATCAAACTGAGCACATGTATAAAGTCTGACATCCAGTTGTGATGTGATCCTGAATACCCTGCTCTGCCAGTATCAGTATGCAATACTCAATTCCATCAGTATCTGACTTAAAAGCCCCACAGATTTCTGGGTCCAGAAACATGGTGCTCTTTCATCAAAACTCCTTGAGGAAGCTTTACCTACTGGATCTTTTGATAACCTACCTAACATAGTTGAAAAGACTTAGGTTCCCCGTTCTCTCCACCCCCTCACCAAAAAAAAGAAAGAAAAAACCCCACTGTTTTCTTAAACGTATGGTAAGGAGACGATTCTTTTCTATATTAGCCCAGGGTGCAGAAACTGCAGTGCATTCATGGAGTCCACTGGTTCAGAGACTTAATCTCTGTGCTTTAGGCACTTCTAACACAGGGAGGACCCTCTGCAATCCTCTTGTGCCCCGCTTCAGAAAACAGCTGTCTTAAACAGCTCCACTGAGAAGTAAGGGGAAAGAAAAAAAAGACGACAGAAAACGTCTATTGCTTATAATGGAAGATTAAGTTCCACTCGACTCCATTACTTTTAATATATTTTTTACACAAAGCAGTTGTTTGAGTAAGTGCAGGAGCAGTCTTGAAAGCATGGACACTAGGTCTCTCATCACTGGAAATGTCCTACGAGTCTACAATGGCATTCTTTACATCACGCCTCAAAAGACCTGATAAGTAAACTGATTTTAGTGATAAATTTGAAATTCAATCATAATTTTAGAAAACTATTACTACTTTAAATGAACACTTATCATAGATCTGCTGAAAGACGGCTTGTTTGAAATATGCTGTACAAGAGTTGCTTTCACTGTGTAGCTGGAGTCCACTCTAAATGAAACTACTTCCTAGTAATTAGAAAATTTCATGCTTTTTGCATATTGGCTTGAGTCATCAAAGTGTTAAAAAAGCTATGGAAAAAATCTTCCTATTATGGGAATCTTTATTGTCTGGAAGTATGAAAAGTAGATAAAGTTTGTAGCCATAGAGACCTTAAGAAATAAACAAAAATCATACATGATTTATTATCCTTCCTGTGGAAAAAAAGAAAAAAGACATTTCTGAGGTCTCTAAACAAAATAATTGCTTTTTCAGGTAGAAAACTCTAATAAGTTTCCTTAAAGTCATTGTTTTCATATAAGTTTTGAGGATGTATTTGTTGGTGTGATTCCTCCCCCTCCCCTTTTTAAATAAAGCACAGTAATCGTATTTTTAGCGTCAGATTTTAAAAATGAGCCTTTTTACCTCCCTTGTTTATAACACAGCCTTTAAGTACTCTGAACTCCCACTGACTTTGGTGACAGTTCTCAGCATGTAAAATCAATCTACAAGGGTGCAGCTACAGTAACAATCAATATCTGAAGAAAGAAACTGCAACCTCAAGCATCCCAAAACCTTGCTCATACTGTGGAAATACACAAGAGAGTAAACACGAAGAACCTACAACCAATTGTTTGGGTATTCACCAGGCAATACGTCGACATACTGATACAGATGAGAAAGTACTGCAGAGAGGGAGATTGGCATGTCTTGAAAATGACAATATAAAAGCTGCTTATTATCTCTGTAGGCTCTGTAAAATGGTACACTTGATCATTATTGCCTATTCCAATTAGTCACGAGTCCATCAACAGTAGCTGTAGAATTAACTTTCCTTCCTTTGAGGTGGAAAAGATTTTTGCAGCATTTATTCAATCAATTCCCAAATTAGCTGATGAGGAGCAGTTTAATGACATGCCAATTCTGTTGTACCCATGATAATGTGTTTGTCCTTTTTGATAACTTCAGGTATCTATCATTATAAAGGAAAGAGGCAGTGCAATTTCTCAGGTGGAAATACAGAATTAACGCTTGGGTTACTTAACAGGTTATTTCAACTGTACTAAATAAAACAGGTTTTTAATTCATTTTAGACTATGGTTACATGCATAAAGGTTTGTATATAGAATACATATCAACACCATCAATGGAAGATACACATTTAAAACCAAGACTCACAGTGTGGGTTATTTATTCTCATATATGCAGATGTTTATTCCATAACTATATTATCAGCTTGAGAAAAGGTTGCAAAGAATTTATTGTGGTGAAATTGTACTTTTGATTCAGCAATTTCAAAGTGACCAGAGGCTGCTAATGTGTTCTGACACCACTTTGAAATAATGTATGTTTCTGATAACGTACTGATATCCCGTTTCTTTGATTACGATGAAGAATCCTGAATGTTTGTAAGGCACAAGAATAAAGCCCAGCTGACTGTCATTTTTCTGTGAACTATCCAAAGTTATGACATTTCTTCAGTACTTCTCTGAGGGTCATGAAGTTTTACGAAAGATGTAACTGCCTGGCTAAAATATGTCTCATGTTATATGAAAAAACATCTATCGTTCCTATCTGCTTTTTCAGTAATACACAGAATATGTTTCATTATAAATATATTTTAACCTACTGAATACATCATCACAAAGGAAGTACTTATGATTTATTTGTATTGAGTTTAATTACATACATTTTACTAGTATTTTATCATACAGCATTATTGACTGATGACTGGTCTCTGCACCATACAAACACCAAGAAGGTATCTAAAGTACAAGAAAAGCTATTGTAAGAGACATTTGATAGCTCACTGATCATGGTAAAGGACTAGATGACAGGAAGGTGGTTGTTTACTTTTTGTAACTTTATTTTTTGACAATAGCAGTTACTAGCTTTCTTACTGTGACATATGTAAATAAGGAAGCAGACTTGGTAAGCAGAAGAAATATGCTAAAAAATAACAGTTATAAACTGTTAAGAAAGGATCAAGGGAAGACAGCTGTTAGTAAACTGAAAGATACTGCTCTAATTTTATTTTCCTAGTAAGCTGAATTCAGCTTGCTAACATTTGATTTAGGATAAAGACATGTAGTTCTAGCGCTGTGTCAGAGTAAATTGTTATTTGTTTGTATATTGTTCCGAATACTGACTGATGATCAATCATAAGCCCTCTTATTGAAGTAAAATACTAATATTTACTTAACTAAGATCAACATGACCAATACATAATGTGGTGTGAGTACTGCATCACCTTTCTATACAAAATTAAAAGGACAATAAGACTCTTTAACTTCAGCTCCGCTGACATCATATCTGGAACATGTATAAGATTAGAAGCCCACATGATTTCGCCATATAAATAGAGTAAGAATGATACACACATTCTGGAGAGTGATGCCTTTGGGAGGGACAATACAGAAAGGCTCCTGTCCCATGAAATTAACCTTCCACAGAACTTCTGAGATCAGCATTTTTACCTAGTCATTTCTCAGAACATTAAAAGAAACCATAATTCATTTCCATGAATCAGTTTTTAAAACCATCATTATTTTTCTTACCCACTTTGTGTATATTATAATGAGACATTTTGCTCCCATTTCTAATTACTGCCCTGTTTTCATGCGATCAAGGTGATAATGCTAAGTTGAAACCAAAAGTGCCATTTGTAAAGGGAGTCTACAATTTTAGACGCATGACAGACAAAATATGCTTAACATAAAACAATCATAGGGTGTAATCCTACCTAAAATATTTCCTTTAAAGAACTTGGTGCAAAATGGGGAAAGGAAACCTGCGGACCATTTCTCCATAATTTATTTTGTGCTATCAACAGCTCCATATGCAAAGAAGATGCTAAGGTTATGTGACCTGATACGCTTAACATAAAAGCAAGGTCAGGCACTCATGAAGTTCATGGAAGTAAAAAGACATAGCTGAAAAACACTCAGCTTGAAATTATATTTCCTTCATGCATAAGAAGTACAAGAAACCTTGGTAGGTTTTATTTCCTTATCCTGTGTTCTCCCATATTTTCGCCTGTGTATTGCTATGTCCATTTTGTCCCTCGGGATGTTGTAAGCAGTACGGTTAGGGATCTCTTTGTATCAGATGTCTGTACCAGTCCTAGGGTGGTGGACAGCCAGCCTATAATTTCAGCATCACCATGCTATGGCGATACAATTATACAGAGAAGACAGCTACATGATACACTGCTTAATAGAACATTTTAATATAGAAAAGACATCTCAAAATAATAGAATAACAGTAATACTGCACAATCTGCAGTACTTTGCATCTTCAAGCCCCTACAGTTAACAGTGATTTTTATTTTTTTTTTAATTGGAGGAAAAAGCAGAAATGAGATGGCGGATTTGGAACTCTATCTGTGACACTATAATAAAAACTGAGCGCATAGTTGTGTATATGTATGGTAAATGGTGTTGAAGAAATTCTTTTAATAAAGATCTCTTCTCAGAAATTTCACCATTCACTGCTCTGTGTGGGGCTTGTATTATTCAGCAACATTTAAAGAAAAAAAAACCCAACGTTTTACTCAGAACATAATAGTCCTTGTGAATTTTAATAACCTCAAGGTTCTGAAGCCTCTCTATATCAACTATTCAGATGCCATCAAATACTATAATAGGAGTGTATAGGGCCCACAGCCAGCCCGATAGAAGTATCTTCCACAGGTGACCTGTGGCAATGAGAGTGCCAAATAAGTGAAAATGTCTATTAATGGAAAAAAAAAATTAAAAATCCTTTTTAGATATTCTACTACTAGAATTCCTGTACAGGGATTTTTTATTACTGTGTTCAATAGAAATTTTGGGGGAGGGAAAGGCTTGGAAATAAAATGAAAACCGGCAAAGTATCAAACCCTCTCTTTTGTCTCTGCAGTCAGACAAAAGATTTATGAAGCTATTAACAAGACACTATATTCTAAATAGCAGCCTAATTTTGCATTAAATTGCTTTCACTTTTGTGTTTGCAAGCCCCAGACAAAAACATTCAGAGCTGAACTAGAGTCTTTGGAGACTGATCTCATATAAAGGGTCCTACACTTCTAACCACATACGATACATCACGAAGCAGTAAGTCAAGAGGTCTTTGTAAAACACTGACGTATCTTTGAAGTAAAAGAACTTAAGGAAAACTGAGGGTAAGACTGTAAAAATTTAAAGATAATTTTCACGTTCTGCAAATCACGGTATCTAGATTACAGATCTACTGAGTCATTAGTTCTTCATGTTGACTCTTGATTCAAGGTTTTCTTTATTCTTTCTTTGAACGTAGAGATTCCCATGCCAAAGTTAGATGAGGTCAGAGAAAAGCATTGTTCCTGTGATCTGTGGCAGCTAGTTACTGGGAACAATCTTGGGGGATAAATTTTAGCCTTTGAAACACAGCATGTTGCACAAAAATTAAAGCAAATTCTACTTCATTCTGATTAAATCAAATCATCACCATAAATAAATAGATGAGAAGAAAAGGAAATAATTTACTCACTAAAAATTCCATTTATTTCTCTGTTACACTTGCTTGATAAGACTACTGTGCTGTGTATCAAAAGGAAACACAGAAACTCATTGATATTCTTCGGTATTTGATCTCAGTAGGGTATCTCTTTTTTCTCAGAAATATAGTCCATTTCTTACATATGAGATACAAATACTAGCACACTGTAGGCCCCACGCCCACAGTCAAATGACAAACACTGCATCTTTAAACCACATTTTTGCAGCTCCAAAACTGACAGAAACAGGGAAAGCTGATATATTTACATAGGTGGATACAAAGTAGGATGATCTCCTCATAAAAAATAGCCTAAACCTTAAGTATTAGGTAACTTCCAGCATCTTTGCCCCAGGAGCTACAGGTATGATCGTTATTTTCCCAAAAGCAGTCAAGTCTGCAAAGCCATACGTCTGAATAAAACCAAGTTATTGGTACCTAGACCAGGTATGTTGGGGGAGGGGGTGAGGAATGTGCTCATAATTTTACATTATTCAGAAAGTATCTCTCATAGCTCTCTTTCCATATTTTTTTGTTGTTGTTCTACTAAGGGTCCAGATTCTGTTCTCTCCCTTGATATATATGCTTCTATAGCTTCCTGAGCGTATCTATGAGCAAAGTTTAATGTTTTCATCACGAAGTCTGTTTTGAAAGCTTTTTAATACCACAAATACAGTTATATTCAAATGGAACAAATATTGAGCAGCAAAAGAATGAAATTTATATATAGTATTTATTAGCACAACCTTCTATATGTGTCTGCTCTACCTTCTGTTTACATCTTTACATGAGACCTGAGATTATATCATCTTCTGCTGGGACGTTATCTACTACTTTTTCCAGAAAGAAAAACAGTATCACAAAAAAAATCCCCTACATAGCCTCTGGCTCGGTGTTGGACACTGGGATGGAAACCAAGAAAACCTGGATTTGTAAGCAGTATTCCACGTTACTTTGAAATTACATTTCAAATTTGAAATTACGTCTGTTCAATGCATGGTAAGCCTGACTACTAACCCCAGAAAGCCTTTGTGTCCATCTCTAAAATTGGAATAATATTTACTCTTTTTGTAGAGTATTTTCAGAAGTGGAGATGGAAAACATTGCGTAAGTCTGAGACCTGTTCATCATCTTCATTTCTATCTCACTAATGATGCCATTCTATCATGATACAAGTTTCTCCCTTAGGCCATGTTCTCTCTTCACCAGATCTTCTAAAGGCGTGTCCTGCATGTTCGATCGAAAGATATTCTTGTAGCATGGTCATCAATCATTTAAAGACCTAGAAGAACAGCCGTTTTTATTATATCGTGATACTCTACCCAGGCACGGTGAATTAGCACAGGGACCTGAATGAATTGGCAAATTTCAACAGGTTTCCAGAGCAGAAGCAAGTGAGCAGGTTAGTTATTTTTGTTTCAGAAGAGGAGGACCTCAGAGAAGCTGAGTAGTAGAGAACTTCTTATAGAGCTCCTATGAACAGGATTTTTTTTCTTTAAAGCTACCAAAAGCTCTTCCTCCTGACCTGAAATAATAGTTACTATTTTTCCTCATTGCTCACTGTATGGAACAGTATGGCTTAGGAAACAAAGAGGGGTCAACAGACCTCAGTGAGTCCCTATTTCTACAGGACATAACTCACTCCATACTTTCTAATATTTGCTTTTCTCAGAGCTGTTTAATAGAATTTGTTATTTACTACATCAAGACTGTAGAAAAATGTTCAAGTGCTTTTGAAAGCTACATCAATTTTACCCTTGAACAGGAACAGTTTTTGCAATTATAAATAATCATTCTAATTCTTTCAATTGCATCAGCAACTAATGAGTCTTTTCCAACATGTCTTCAACACAGCCTACAGAAAAGAATTCACATCCATAGCTGATACAACACTGGCTTTCAGGATGTAATTTTTTTATGCCATTTGTATTACTTCAAAAATATCTCTTTCAAACAAGTAACGTAAGTAATATAACCACAGTTAATGGAGTTCCAAAAGTTTTGGTAATGAAAACAGCACTATTCTGAAAGAACTTAATATAGTAAAAAAATAAAATTAAAATAGACCAACAAAACAGAACAACCACTGTGTGGAAGATTATGGGGGGGGGGAAAGAAAAGTACCATAGAGGAGGCCTGACTCTACCACACATACAGTAATTCCTCAGTTCTTACAAATTGAAATGATAGTTAAATATTTTCAATGACTTGTAAAAATATGTTCTGAACCTCCTATTTTCAGAAATCTTAGTAGCCATGTGTCTGTCATTTACATCAGTGTTTATTTTTCCTTCAATAATAGCCTAATACACAAGTAAAATGTAAATTAGTGCCTTCCTGTGACACATTATTTTTTTCTCCTAATGACTTACAAATAATTTATTCTTGTTCTTTTCTCCTGCTTCAAGGACAGTCTCCTGTGTCACAGTATTCTGGAAGAAAGGGTTGTCTTTTATTTCAATTCAAAATACTAAGAAGTGTCTATCTATCAGTGTCTGTAACAGAAGTTAAAAGCCAGTATCAGAACATGAACAAAAATCTGTCAGGTTTTTATCCCCTCCTAAACAGTAAGTCTCTAAACATAATAGACATCAGTTCTTTGGATAAGGTAAGCTAAAGCAGCAGACAAAGTAATCTTGTTACTATAACTGTATTTATAAAAGAACTTCTCCATCAAACTAATGTTGATGATAGACCTCAAGTCAGGGTTGCCCTACACAGCACACCCGGCAGCTGTTCAGTTTGAAAAGATCAGACATATGGCTCACGTGTCGAATGATTTGAATGTTTTGTGATCTCAGGGGAGAACAACGGGACGAGTATCTGTAATAAACAACTATAGTTGGGGGGGAGGTTGTTGTTTTGGTTTTTTTCTCATAGTTTATCAAGTAGTCGACAAAATTACCTGCCTGTAAGCCAACTTCTTCCCCTTGAACCTCTCAGGAATTCTCACCAACCTTAAAGAGTTAAGTTTCAGAAGATCTCTTTAAGCCTAGTAAGACACACCACTTTGAGAATTATATGAACTCAGTCAATAATCACCTGGGATAAGTTGTAATTTTACGTTGAAATGAAATTAAAACGTGGTGGATAATCATTAGCACTGGCTTACTTGGGATATTCAGTACTCTCTATGTAAGTCAAACACGATTTCAATGATGGGGAAAATCTAATTGCTGTTTTCAGATTCCTCATGGTGGTTATAGACAAGATAGAGTCAGACGCTTACAGATGTGCACTGAAGAGACTAGTTGCACCACAAAGTAAATTCCAACTATGAAGAAAAATATCACAATGAAGTTGGTTAAATATTGAAACTAGTTGCTATGGCATTTCCACCCCTGGAGATATTAAAAATCAACAAAAAGGACTGAGCAACCTGATGTAGCTTCAGAGTCAGCGTTGCTTCGAGCAGGAGGTTGGCCCAAGTGACTTTCAGAGAGCTCTTCCCAAATTCTTCTCAGTCTATCATTCTGTAGCAATCACTATCACACTACAACCAATACTGGTTATAAAAAAAGCAATTATGATATACCACTGTCTTCTTCCAATTATGTTCTTCTTACTTAAAATCCAGTCCTGAAAATCACAGAGCACTGACCTTAACAGGTCATCTATTCCATCTCCTTACTCCATGGCAAGAATGTTATTTGGGCCATATTTCTGAAAATTTTGAGTCTGATTTTAAAGGCGATGACAAACACTTTACTACTGCTTAGAGAAATGTATCTGTTTGCTTCACCAGGAGTACTATTAGAAAGTTTATCTAATGTTTAACCTTAATCTCCTTTGCTTAAATTTAAGCCTATTATGTATTTATCTGTCCATCCCGGACATGATAAATTAAAAAATATGATATGTAGAAACCCAGTCTTTTCAAGAGCCTTTCTCTTGAAGTTACTAAAAACTCATTTTGCCTTTCCTCAAATTTTAAGTCACGCTTTTCCCAAATCTAATCATATTCTTTGCTTTGCCCTCCTGGATGCCTTAAACTGAGGTAATATAAATGAACAGCTGTTGCCTTCACCACTACTTAGTACAATGGCTATATCTTGCAGCCTAAATTCCTGTTTATAAATCATAATATAAAGTTTTTATCTTTTTGCAAAGTATAAAGTTTTTGAGTCCTGTCCATATGGATATATCACCATGTGTATATACCTTCCGTAAAAATGTTATACATCCAATTTTTTCTCATTCTGTTTATTGTAACTCAGTGTCACGCATATATTTCATGAAATTATGTACTATACCAACAAGGAAGTCAACAATGCACATATTGAATGGTATCAGACTTACAACAGACTGTATAGTACTGCCAAGGAAGCTTCATTTTCGACAGGGGAAAAAAAATCATGGGAAACAATAATTAATTCAGCTATAAAAATGTGTAATTTAAAAATGTCATGCAAAACATGATCCAAAACCTTAAGTAAAACAGAGTATGTCTCCTGCTTCTCCATTCCCTTCAAGGCCTGCAACCATGCTACCTCCCTTCTTTGACTTTTTTAAAAGGAAATTGCTCTTTTCCGTGTTTCAGGTACCATTACCTGTCTTCTATGATCTCTCAAAATAACTACGAATGATCTATACTTTTCTCTGTAATTCCAGGTAGAAGAAACAGTGAGTTCATAGTCAGCGAAAGGCAGCATAGGTTTCAGAGAGTATTCCTTCCCTTTATATAGATACCTTTCAGTATCATGTTAGTTATGCAAATAATTTAACATGAAATTCCGTGGTTTATTATCTATAGTAACAACTTCCATACCTTAAGACATAGAGTTAAAAAAACCTAAACCAATGACACATATTGGGGAAAAAAGGTGCTTCTACTGAACAGAATAAGGTATTTTCTAGGTAACGTTATAAAAGAAGTCTTTAAGGTTTTAATCAAAGCTCTGTCTTTCTTAGCGTAAGGATTCATTTGTATACTTCTCATAGATATACAAAAAGCTTTGCCTTTATAAAGTAACAAAGGCTTTGGGGAGCCTCAGTAACCTGAGCAGCACAAGCCCACCCCACCGAATCAGCCGCCCTTAACTCCACCACGGAGTGATCCAACCGTTGGCCCTGGTGTGAAACCTGCCAACATGGGGCTTGCAAACACAACCAGAGAAGAAATTCTGGAATTCTCCCTTCCTGTAAACCCATGTAAACCACAGGGGCTTATTTCCTACGAGGGTAGAGGACTTCTTAGGAGACGCAGGAGAAAGACCATTCTGGGATAGTTCTAAAGGGACTGTGGCCATGTGTCAGACTTGTCATGGGATGTTTAGGGGAAGGACCAAAGGAAAGGGAAGAGAGGGGTCAGGGTGGACTGGGGAGGAAGAAGCAGGGAGGAGAAAAGACGCAAAAGCTCCCTTGCAGGGGCAAACATAAGAAAACTGTTTAATATAGATTATTGATTTGATACCTAGATTTACAGACAGGAATACTAAGCAATGGATTTTAATGTCAGGCTGGAAATTGCTTCAGAACATATGTACTAGGCATCTGAAAGCAGCCAAGCCCTTCATTTGAAGTAATAAGAGAAAAATATTTAGAAATGTTTTAGTTGAACACAAAGAACTTGACTCTAATTTATATCATGAAGAACTAGAGTAATAGCAACAAATTCAACAAATTTGACTCCAAAAGCACTGTCCAGTCTTACAGTTCCAACTTACAATGAACGAACCGAGAACTGTCGTATTATTTGAACTCCAGTAATATTTTGAACATATAATTCCTGGACCTTGCATCTCCCTTGATACTAAACATGGAGAAAATGTTAAAAATCACACAATGCCAAGAATACGGTGACATGCATACTGTTATTATTACGTAAGTAATGAATCGACATTATGAGTCATACAAGGATTCAGGGATGAGAGAGAGAAAAAGAAAATAAAAAGAAGAAAAAAAGGTTCTGTAAATAAACACGAACTTGGAATATTTTGGTTTTTTAGGGTTTTTTTGTGGTTATTTTATCAGCTGTTGGCTTAGAATTTTTATGTAATAATTTAACTTAGCATACATTTATTTTAACTGAACATTAACTTATTTTAACTTAACCAGAGTCTTAATAAAATTATTATAATGCATTAAGTAATGTCATCATCCAAAGAAAGCATTATCATGTGCTTCACTTTGATTTCCATGATTTAACCACTTTGTGGTCTGGGAATCCCTCCTGAATCAGATATGAATGCAGTGAAAAATGTGCAATTGAATCCGAAGACTTCATTTTTTTTGTTTTCTCATGAAATCTACTTATTTTCTACAAATATTTAACACTTTAGACAAAAGACAGATGGCTTAGACACTGAATTTTGCGGTAAGTAGGTTCAGATGCCCAAATAAGCTATGAAAGACAGGACATAACCTTTGTGTTCTTTTGAATTCACATGCTTGGAGGCCTTATGCTCTAATTTCAAATTAATTCATCTACATAAATCAAGCACTGAAAGCCACTGTTTTTTCTCGCTGTTAAAACTGTTTGGCATGCAACTGTTTTTTCTCCATATGTTAGGTAAATAAAAATCAGTGTGTTTCGTTGTACAGCCAAGTTCCAGGAATGCTAATATGCAACACTACATTTAGACTAGATTTAGAAAAAAGTTTGGGGGAATCTTCTTAGACGTTCTACCTAACATTTATTGCAGTTGCTGCAAGTAATATTTTTTGTGGTGTTTTTTTTTTTTAATTATGCATATCAGCACATTGCTGACAGATACTTTTTCTGTATACTCATGGTATGAATAAGTAATTTTTCCCTGTTTGATGTCACCCATTTATGTGCTAAAAATCAGCTCCCTCATTTATAGCTTTTTTTCTCCTGACCCGATCTATGGGAAGGAATCAGAAGTTCTGGGCAAACCTCAATGCCAGTGTAGGCAGTCTTTTTGGAGATTTATTGGATCAGGGACAGTGATATTAGAAAGCAGCTATTCTGTTTTAAGGATCATCTTGGACGTGAAAAAAGTGCAGCTTTTATCATATATCAGGCCAAGCTAAAAAAGCAGATCCACAACAGAAGCCCCTGTACCACAGTTCTGGAAAGTGTAGGGTTAATGCTGAGCTCGATGTTATTCAGGGTACAGCAGGGTTTAAATTGCTCTGACTAATTATTTTTTGGTAATTTACTACAGCTTGCATAATTTTCGTATCAGCATATACAAACTACCTCTGGTACCTTGCTCAGATGGAGCACGGAATAATTGGATAGTCAGATGCCCAGGTAGGAAGGAGGACCGGGAAAAAAAGCAGCTCCACAACTTTCAAGAGAGCACACAGAGCTCACGATTGCAAACAGATGGGATGCTTCCCATGGTCCTTCTCATTTCACATGCATAATAGGATCAGCCTTAGTTTGTCTTTGCTTAGAACATTTATTTATAGCAAATTAGAGCTTTTGCAGAGATTGTCAGTGTTGTTCTCGGTGTTATTTTCTGTAAATTGGTAAGTTGTGTGTAATCTCATCAGACTCGTGTTACTTGGGGGTTTGTGGCTTTTCCTAGAACAGTGTTGCATAATATGGAAAACAGGATAGTGGACTGAATGGGCCATGTGATGGATTCAGTTATGCAGTATTTAATCTCCTTTTGTTAAGAAAAAATTGATCCTTTGCATTTTCATTTAGCTCAAGAACTCTCACTTCTAACATTTATTTTGCAAATACATCAAAGGAAGACAACATTTAATTCCGATATAGCCCAGACACCACACTGGTTTTATTTAACTTGTGTTCTGTCAAAAAAGGTCACAATTGTTTATCTTCCCTTTTTGTTTCCAGATGAATGCAAACAGAAGAAATGAGGGTTTTGCCATATTTCTGTGTGTGACTTGTGAATAGAAGAGTGACAAAGGATTCTTTCATGCATTAATGTGAAGTTGGATCCGCTAGAGCCCTACACAGCACATTCCTGACAGAAATGTCTCATTCACCACCAGCCTAAGTGTTCCACTTGAAGTATCTGGAGCTCAGGACGGGATGCCTAATTTACTCTGACAGAGTTGTGGATTTATCTGAGAACGAATTCTATCAAACCTGCAGACTTCTCTCCTTAATTACATTTTAACAAACAAGCGCAACAAGATCCTATGAATACTAAGAGCTTTTAAGATATTCAGCAGAGAGATTCTCAAAAGGGCAATAATATTTTGTCTTCCCAAAATACAGGGAGGTGAAGGTATCCAGAGTGAAAAATAAATAAAGCAAAACAAGCACCTTCTTTTTATCTAAATTGGTTGAGAACAACTGATGTAAAAAACCAAGCCAGCCACACAATATTTAAATATAGTTTCAAGCGGACTATTCACAGGCTAAAATTAAGCCTGACCACATAAACTGAGAGTTGTAATACTGAATCTTAAGTGACTACTCCCTTCGTGCGAAAGCTTATTGTTCACACAGTGATAATAATAATTCATTCATAGATTGTCTATATGTAATTAATAAACTATAGTAGTAAACACATCTGTCAAAAGTTTTCTATATGGCTATGTGCAAAAAACAACCTGAAAATCAGCTAGATTGTAACAGTTAACTATTTATTTTAAACTTCACTTATTTATTACTCCTTTATAAGCTAGTTTAAATGCTCCATTGAGCAAATTATTCAGAACTAAACTCTGAAATCCATGGGAGATTTGCTTGAATGATGAAACCAAGATTTCAAATTTATCAGATTTTTACTGAAAAATACAAGTACTGTCTTTTCCTGCCTTTTTAAGGAAACTTTTTTTTTTTTTTTTTTCCCAGTGGACTAGAGAGAACACATATTTCACAATACTGAAGAAGTGGCAGAACACACACTGGGGGTGCCATAGGCTTAAAAAGCTGACAGGAGCTATGTTAGGAATTTTAAGTGTCATAGAGGCAGTTAAACAAATGGATAAGATACACACAGAAATTAATGAATCCTGTATTTAGGAAATAAAAAATTTCTGCTGGTCTGACAGTTCTCAGCTATGTATTTTACATTAGGACTAAAAATTTATAGTAGTAGTAGTAGAGTCAGAATGATTCAAACAGGGATAAAAATCAAATGCGCATTTTCAATCAAGTTTGCAATTTAAAGAGTTGTAAAAACCATTAGCTTGCATCAGCGATCCTGTCATTCTTTGTTGAACGTCATGAAGACACAATCGCAACATGCATTTCTTTATTTTCACCAATAGTGTTTCTGTACAATGTTTGTGATTCTCAATCTCATACAATACGCTTTTTCTGGTTTACCAAAGTGAATCAAATATAATATAATATTAAGCCAGCTTATGTTAACGGAGTGCTGATCAGCAAAGGTTCTTTCTGTATTTTCTGTGCAAGAATATTTTCTTAATAGTTTGAAAAGTTCTGGATTATTAAGCAATTTAGTTTAATAACCATTTGATTAGTACATATGAAATACTTGGCTTGAAAACTCAAACCCAACCCGTTAAACTATTCTTTTACCAGCAGATAAGCACACTTGTTTCTCTAAAGAAATTATCTTGACTTGTAATATCTCCATGACACTGGATTTCCCTAAGGTACTGTCATCTTTTTGAAAGCTTTCTGCTAGACCAAAGTACAAGATAAAACTGAAATTACATCAATGAAATGAACTATTCATATGGAACTAATCTTTCCAGCAAAACCTTCACAAATAAAACCTCTCTTTGAAAGGCTTGTGAAAACAATTTGTTGATTTTTTTTTTGTGACATTTGCCAAGGTTTATGCTGTGAACATATTTAGCCTCCTCTTGCAAGTTACGATAAATATAAAAATGGTCTAAAATATGGCCAAATAAAACTTTTGTTCATAGTATATGCTTAGAAGACCTTGAAGTTGATACAAGTACTTATATCCAATATTTGTACTGTACAGAGAATTGCAAAAGTAAGATTTCTGTGTAGGCTCACTGAAAGCAAACACAACCTTGCCAAAACTCTTTATGGTAAACTTCCAAGTTTTTGCCTTCATTGTGCAGGCCAGGTGCTATTGTTTTTGTTCATGATGTTTTTTAACACCGCATAACAAGCCATGATATGTTTAACGCTCCTCGTGATGCATTTCATTACAGTAAATGGGAAAAATTGCCATTTTAATTTCATTGAAGATGCCTGTTAATGGGTCCATATGGCAATCCACAGGAACTTTTAACGGTCAGTCATTTCACAGTTTAAATGTACACTGATTTTACTTGAGATTATGCTCTAACAGTGCCCATATCACTAGATACCAAAGACTTGGTTGCTTTTGTGAAAAATAAGTTACATGGTCTAAACATATTATTTGGAAAATAGTCTATCATATAACTTTACATGTAAGTTATTTGACAGAAGTCACTGTGTTTTACTTTGGTATACAGATCTAATTCTTGCACATGCAGAATTGTAGTTACAAATGTTGCATTCAAAATTATTTCCCCTTGCATCTACTTTTCCATCTACTTACTATTACTTCCATTTACTTACTAAATAATATAAATTCTCTCTGCTTGTAAATCACAGTATGAAAATTAACAGTGGTTCACATGCTGACAAAACAGTCACATTTTCACTTTTTACCCTGCCAGTATTTGGGAACAAAACTTAAAGAAAAAGGAAAGTAATTTATTCAATCTAAAGGCAGATACCTAACTGAAATGTCTAACTTAGATGAATTCTTCTCTGGGCCCATATCCAGTGAATGGAGAGATCTAGCTGTAGTCATCCAGAAGGCTATTTGAGCATCTAGTATCTCTAGTCTCTGGAGGATCCTCCACTAACAATAAAGGCAGGCAAGGATTAACTACCCCAAAGTGGGATGACAGGAATTTTCTCCCTTTGTGCCGGCTTAGTCCCAAGCCATAATCAAGTCTATTTTTACTGTTTTGATATACTATACATTCATAAATCTGGAATCACAAAGGGTGTTTGGGTGTCTGTGTGCATGTACATATGTGTTTATAGCAATCAAAAGAGATGAGAATTACATGTGTCATTCTATACACAGCACTCTCAGCTGTTCCTCATAGGAGAGATGCTCCAGCCCCTTAAATATCTTTGTGGCCCTTCACTGGACTCTCCCCAGCATGTCCATGTCTCCCTGGTACCGAGGAGCCCAGAACTGGACCCAGAACTGGATCCCATTGCTGGTTAGAAGGGAAGGATCATCTCCCTCGACCTGCTGGCAATACTTTGCCCAATGCAGCCTACTCATTCCTTCACAACCAGCAAACATAAAACTACCTTATTATTATTCCTAATGTTCCATCAGTAAAGAGTGACGCATCAAAAACTATTAATTTCATATACAGACTCTTTGGACTACTTGGTAAATAGTTTGATAACATTGGCAGGAGAATTAAAAATTGCCACAAATTTCATAAAGCATTTTCAGCAGTTTTAAATATTATCTACATTCTCCAATACAGAAAAGCACAAGCTGAAAATAACCCCTCAAACCAAATAAAGTGGAAATGTCATTATAATTCTCAAAATAGTGACGTTTCTATAGTGTTTTAAACAGCATAAATGAAATTTAGTGTCTTCATTACATTCAACAACAGTTTATTTAAACTGTTTGAAGTCTCTTTCCTTTGCCTTTCTTACCTCCTTGTTTTTAAATTCTTGAAATACTTGAAGTAAAGATACTCACTTTTGGTTTCCACCGGTGTGTGTACAGCAGTGATAACACAACCTTTAAACAGTAACCTAGCTCTTCACTGTGAATCTTGGCTAGTTTACTGAATAGCGTATTTTGTATGCAGCAATCACTTTGACTTTGACAGAAACCCGGAAAAACATTACAGAGTAAACTGCCCGTTATCTAACAAGCAATACACAACAGATGAGGATCTTAAAAAACATTAGATTCTGAGAACTGACAACTACTGCAAGTACAGTTTGCAGAACAATTCTGATTATTCAAATAAAGTTCTGTATTTGTCACTGGACTTGCCCTATTTTAAATCTCTACCTGCCCTCAAACATCGCTGCTTTGCAGCTGTAAGCTTTTCACCTGGAACGGAGCAGCTTTCCCTGCGCAGTACTCCACGACACATCCAAACTGCTCCAGAACAATGAATGCCAAAAGAAATGCAAAGGCATTCACCGCTTCAACCTCAGAACTCAAGTACAAGCCCTGACAAGTTGGAAGAGTTCTGACTTTAATAGTAAGCAGTGGCACACACTTACCGGATGCTTACTACAAAAAAAAAAACCCATACATTTTATAATTTACTCACATGAGTACAACATCAGTGCATCAAATGAATCCCAATGAGAGCAAGCCAGGCTGACAGTGTTTAGTATCTTCAACTGAATTGTGATTTTGGGTTGCAGTTGCTGAGCCTTCTATTTTGTAAACATCTCTTCATTGTTTTTATTCATAAATTCACATACACAGAGGATCTGTCCCCTGCTTTACAGTCTCAGAAATATCCTTTCCTCACAGCTCACCCTCTAATGAAGAAGCAGTTTAGCTTGCTTCTAGCCAAGTGAAAACATTGAATCTACCCAAGTGACTTACAAAATTTACTGTATACACTACAGGAGGATACCAAGGATGGATTTTAATTTTAGATTAAGAACCGTGAATTTCTGTGACTTAATGTAAGTAAGCCAGCTTTTAAACTTCCTTTTTAATAAAAGATGATTTAATCAAAACAGCCTAGAAAGAGATTCAGCTCAGTTTGAAGAAGATACCTTAGGTGGGATTCAGCTGACAAAACATCGGCATGTATCGCCATTCGAGATACCATGGGGTGTCAAGGACATCTACAAAGAGCTGATACATCAGCTCTTGCTATAGATTGGAGAGTCTATGCAAATTCTGACAATGAAGATAACGTACTATGCCAGGACGCTATCCAAACTGGTACCTGTGCAGTCAGTTCTACAGCTTAGTCGTGATTGTGTCTGCAATTATTTTCATGGAGAATAATGGCTCACAAAGGGTCACCAGCTGACGAACCATCAGCAAGTGTTCAGTTCGCACAACTGCTGGAGATTATTAGTAGCCTACAGGAAGAACTCCTGAGCATATAAAAGCCTGGAAACAGCTGACAAGTATCTACACATCACACCGCTCCTGCGTCTCTTGGTGCTGTTGCTCCACCTCTGGTACTTCGATTTTAGTCTGCTCCTGATAGCATTTCATTGCATGAGTATGCAGATTTTCTGATGTTCATCTCTGCCCTGTTCCCTCCTCTTTATCTTCTGCCCATACCCTCTACATTCCCCAGCTTCTGCTTCTCCCGTAGATCCTAGCCAGCGACCCACCCCTTTGGGACTTACTGCACTGGGACACCTCCTGTGCTTCTGTACGGCGGGGGCATGACTGGGAGAGAGAAGGGATCACAGGTAACCCCCGTGTTAACCCGGGTTCACCAACTCAAAGTGCATATTCTAGCCGGGAGATGCCACACCGTCAACCGGGCAGACTGGGCCAGAACCAGACGCTCCAGTCATGAGTTGGAGAAATTAATAATTTGTATTATCCTTTGTGTTTGTGTAATGGCTGCTTTTCGCCAGCTTTTGGGTTACTTCAACTGTTTACATACTTTGACGTGTCAGATTCCTTTAAGAACAAAAACTAAATAACACGGCTCTGGTCTGCATGAAAGGAACTGAACATACACGAAATATCCTGCAGTTATTCTGCCCCTGGGTTCTTTGGCTATTAAAGCTGTTCTAAAAAAAATTTATATCAACCTTTTCCACATCGAATTGCAGTGCAAAACAACGCCCTTCTAGGAAGCACTCTATCTGCAAAGGGACATGGACTGTAATAACATTAACTGTTTTGTTTTCTGTTTTGTTTTTACTTTAGAGAACTTCTTTTTACCCCATACTCTTCCTGGAGACGTGGCTGGGACAAATTCTTCTGAATTACAGTCCGTCAGCAGCAAATAATGTGAAGAAGCTGACATGGGTTAAGAGCTCACTAATCAGCTGTCCTACAGCCGGCCTGCTGTCACTGGCCGATCTCGGCCCGAAACTCATCTTAGACGAAAAATAAATGCACTTTCCCTCTGTTTCGATACCACTCGCAGTAAACATCAGCCCTTTTTTGAACCCCCTGATTTTCCACAAGCTTGTTGTCTCCTGTCATCAGAAACGTATTATTACACAAGCCAAGTCCACTTTTATTCGTTTCAAGTGAAGTCAAACACATGCCAATTAAAAGATATAGAATAGGGAAATTAACGCTTGAGATGTTTTCAAACCGTTCTTAGATCACATTTTGAGGTTGCTATGGTGAACGCTTATCTGTAATGCAGAGGAAACACGATTCAGCATTCCTCTCTGTATGAGAAATAATACTTTTTAAAATGGAAGTAACAATACTCGCCACTTTATTTTCAGAAATTTGAGGTGATTTTTCTTTCTAGTACCTGTTCTTGATGTTTCTGATACTAATCCTTGATAAATTCAATCTACTCAGGCAGCTGTAACAAAGAAAAAATGATTTTTTCTATTTGAATATTTAACTTTTTGCTAATAATAGGTGGAATTTTCATGATCTTGTTAAATTACTCTTTTCCAAAATGCATGCCCTGCATAAATAACATTCAATTGAAATTTATTTTTTTTTTTCCTTCCTTTGCTCTAAACTAATGCAGTAGCTAAAAAATATCACTGTTTAATTTTAAAATATTTGCACTTTGGGCTTTTTTAACTGTATTTATGATCTCCTCTTCTTTTAATATCCGTATCTCTAGTGTTCTATGTAAAAACAAAGGGATTAATGACTGATATGTTCAAGAGTTCCTGTAGTCATTCAAAGTAAAATTATGATACCCAACTCAAGGTGGTCATTGATGAACACCAGAAAATAATGAGTTCTCATGGCTGAAGCAAAAGGGAGTAAAAAGGGAAAGAAGAAAGCAAATAATTCAAATTAGTGTGATGCAGAAGGTGTTTTAATTCCTGTTTGTGAAACTGATTTGAGTTCAAAAACTATTTTTTTAATAACTATTTTGATTCCAGAATTTGACATCTTAATTCCTCTCCCATTTTGTACACAAAGCTGACTTAGATAATTTTAGAAAATATTACAATAGAATGTTCCAATGTTATTTTTAGAAGAAAAGAGACTCTCTTCTGACTTATTTTTAGCACCTAACTTCACAATGGTCACAAGATATGGTGACTCACCACCTGGGAATCTCCCTGTATTGACAATACAGGAAGCATGAGAAAAAATAACCTCTAAATGTAAGCACTTAAATTAGATGCCTAAACTTAGATCCTAATTATTAATATTTCTCTGAATTATGAACAGTTTCATTTTACTTAGAATATCTTCACCGTTTATGGATAACATTCTGCTCACTTTTACTGATATTTCTGTTCACCTCATTCAGACTGTTCCATGATTAGTCACCGGAGAAATTAGCAGTGTGAGTAAAATCTTACAGTGAATATATCCTTCAGTATCTGCACAGTGATAACAAAAATCAGTAAACAGATGTGTAGTAAAAAACCCGCTTCTTTGTCTGAGGTATGCCCCAATTTATACAAATGTTGAAAGTTATGCATTTGTCTTCGTAAAAGTTTCTGAGATAATTTCTTTTCAGACAGCATTATAGTTATTTCAGGTATCAGCCTATAGAAAGAATGAAACTTGTCATATTTTAGGATCCTGCATTTTGGAGTTATATTCCATGAATAACATGGACCTAATCACTTCTCAGGAAATGGAAAAAGAAAGAACAACATGGCTTAAATTAAAATGTAATTTAAAAAAAAAAAAAAAAAAAAAAGACAGGCTGACAATAATTCACTGTTTCTGTTGCATATCCAGCTATTTACTTACTCTGGATAAAGTACGCATAGGATGTACTTTTAGATGCTTTTATTTTTCTGTGGTTTTGGTAAACTCTGTTGGATTTCTGTCTTCACGGCACAGTTTATTTTGCATGCTCTCCTTTGGCTGATAGAGAATAGCCCGAAGGAGTAACGCTCCGTGGCAAATACATACATTGTCACTCCAAGTTATCTTTATGCACTTCTCACAAGCCTGCTGTAATACAATCTGTCTTCATGTCAGCTGGACACTACTTCCCCTAAGCTCTACATCAGTCTTCCGTCTACCATACTGTTATTTTTTAAACATAAACCGTAAGACTAAGAGCCATGATAAAATTCAGACAGACAGGTGGTACCGCTCTCTCCACGCTGTCAGGAAAAAGAGGCTCGTTACAAAAAGAGCATTATGGCCAGTTATTTCCGAGACTGGCCATATATGTTCCTTGGTATGGTGCACCTGTGCCTGCTCTGACAATACTGCTATGCATTTATGTAGTCACCAAGGTGAACAGATCCGCTACGTGCGGCCTGACACAAAGCTGACCGACGCACAGGCGTATCCTTCTGCGGCCAAGCCCAAAGAGAAGACCTGTGAGAGCAGGTGGAGAGAAACCTTCCAGCCTCTTCTCCCCAAACACACATTCAGGTTCTTTGTTGGGAAAACTACAAGGCCTAGGGATGAAAACAGGCTTCTCAAATCTTAGGGATGATAGGAGGTACAAACCAATCATTTACAGTTCCGACACAGTGACACAGTGCTATCGGACTCAATTTTAGAAGGGAAAAAATACTGTATGTTAACGCTTGTAACTTAGGAGCTGCCCTCTTTTAGGAGAAAAAAAGCACAGAACAGCCTGGTGATTCAGCACCAGCACAGTTTATGCCATGATAATACAAATTGTAGGTTGTTTTTTTTTCCGTAACTCCTGCTTTTAATGATTCACTTCAATTCTTTACCACTTCTCCCCTCCCTCCCTGCTCCCCTCCCACCCTTCTGTCAGTTCACGGTTTTAAGGACTTCCATTATGTCTATTCTCCAGCATCTCATTTCCAGACTAAAGCGTTTCTCTCTCCAAACTTAGTCAGTCCCCATATGAAAGCATTCCATTCCTTTGATCCTCAAATTACATGAATAAAAATACATCGTTGGTTTTCAGTATTTTTTGGAGTCAATAGGAGGGTGAGTTACATTTTCTCTTGCTATTGTGGTGAAGAACTCTACATATTACATACTTTGGGTTTTGGGGGGGCAAAATCTATTTTTCTTTTGAAAAAGACGATACCACAGAATCAAGTTTGCATTTCTTTAACAAAGATTTGAATTCACTGTTCCTTATTCATTAGAATAAGTACAAGAAATTGATCAAAACTAATTTTACATTATCTCACAATTAATTATCCAAACCATACTTTAGAGATAAATGTTTCCAAAGAAAATAACCAATTTATTTGTTTGCATCATAGAGACAATTTATAGCTAGAACAGAGGCTCTGTTCAATACATAACTATTTAAAAGAGTGAATTCTTAAAAAAAGATGCAAAACAGATTAAAGGACCTGCATTTATATATTGATGCAGACATGTAAAAATAACAAGTAGTTACAAATACATAAAAAGTTTGCATATCAATTTAATCCTACCAGTTTCATACCACTGGAGAATGGGTAACACTTATATTATTTTATACTGCTTCTAACACTGATCTAAGCTTTTAAAACCGAACAGAAAATGAAGAGACACTATATAAATTAAGGATTCTATTGGATATCTTTCAAAGACATTATGCTAATTTTCCCAAGAAGAAAGACAGAGAAGAATGTGCCAGACTGAAAACATCAGTTCAAATAAATGATTGTCCTGACATATAAAACTTCAAGCAAAATTGCGCATTCATGACTAAGGAAGGATGGTTAAGGAGTAATGATACTCATGTAAGATTTAGAAAGCCCTAGGTGAACTTTCTCTTCTGAAAGATTGCATTAGTAGGACAGCTACATAAATTTGAAGCCTGATTAAAAAACAAGTAAAAGGAATAAAGTACCTAAAGTGTGACTTCAGTGGAATTTAAATACCCAGTGCCCAAGGTGCAATATCAAAAATCTGTGTAACCTAATGCTGACCAGAGAAGTGCTAAAAAGGCTTTTTGCATTTCTTTTCTTTTCTTTTAATTTTTCTTTTCTTTTCTCTTTTCCCTTCCTTTATGTAATTCTACTTCAGCATTCACCTGACATTCTGCTTCTGCATGTGCCCTCAGTGTTGAAAACCACGTAACGACTCAGCATTCAGACCATTCAGTGATGAGCCAAGAGCCAGTTGTTCTATCATTTAGGTCTTGCTTGCGCAGGAACTACAGCTAGAGCCACAGCTTTCCTTCAAAAGCATGTAAAGAGGAAGACATGGCTGCTTTTATGCAACAACACTATGATGAGGCAAATCTGAATAAATTCCCTTTTATGCCTGAGGGAAACCTACATTTGCAATCTCCTCCAGAATATTTTAACTGGTTGGATGTAAGGACACTTTCAACCTTTCCTGATGAATTTTTATGAATTTGTACAGAAGAATTCAAGTTTATTTGGTTAAAAATAGACATAAAGCAAGACTATAACCTAGTATAGCCTAGTATAACCTAGTATAGCAAAAACAGGATTTGCTTTTGAGTCCCTGCTCCATAGCCTGCTTCGGCATTTTGTAAGAGACAATCACTGAATGAAATACATAAGCGATTCTGAAAATCCAGAATAGCCCTAAATACAAAACATATTTAAAAAATATATATTTATAACTAACTAAATTTATTAAGTATTTTGACAGTCTAGATCGATTTTAAGAACATTTCCAACTTGCAATTCTTTTTGCAGAGTTGGGATTTACCTCATAAACCAATGCCAATATTGCAATCTGGATCTGAACAATCTAATGAGCGTGGTAAGGAACTGTCCTAACCAAGATGCTTTTCCCTATGTCCTCGAAAATATCCAAAGCAGATGAAAAGTCAGATGTCACTTCGATATGTTGGATGTGTCTAGCTTTACAATGTAAACCCCCCCCAAATCCTATTTGAAATTCTAGAGATAGCCTTAACCTACTTGTAATTACCCTCTTTTAGATCTGTAAAATTGTAATTAATGCTCCCATTCTTGGAGAAATACCTTACTTTAAAGTAATTTTGTTCCTAATAGATGGCCCAAAGATCATTTACTCTCTGCCTTTGTACATATTACGAAATATCCAATACCTGCTACAGGCAGCCTACTTGCCCTGTAGTTAAAGCTTTCTCAACACATGTATCTCTTCGACTGTAATTTCAACAGTAACTAAAAATTCTTTATAAAACCAAAATTTAAAAATAATAAAAGGTAATAGCAAAATACATATAATAATACTGAAGCCAAAGTGGCCATTAGTAAATTGTCATTAAATTGTTCTGTGTAATTGAGCACTTTAATAATAATTATACCGTTCATTCTTTTTCTCTCGCTACCTGGAACATTTAAGTATGCTAGAAACATCTGAACTACAGGATGCTTCACTGCTTGCTGATCATAGGCATCTTAAAGTTAGGTATCTGCCAAAACTAGTTAACTCGGCTTCCTCTGTGTAAAAAGAGACAGAGAGGAGGCATTTGGAGGAGGCATTTGCCCTGGTGTCCCCATACAACTGTTAGGAGAACAAAATGTCCGCTTACTTTGAGATTCAGGTAACTGAATGCAGTTTTCTGCATGCAGGTGGTCTATGAAGAGGTGCTTAGGATCCCATTTACATCTAGAGAAGTTCTACGGCTCATTTCAGTTTCCTGTATATCCTTAAGCACGTAGGGATATCTTAGATAGTCTAAGTTATCCAAAACATCCATATGGGTTTTGCAGCGTTGACATGTGAACCTTGGGAGCCCTGTGACCTTCTAGAGCACCAGCCTACTTGCAGCTATGCTTCGGCAAATCAATCAACCTGTTAGTGTCATTCTCCATCGTTTGAGATATCCCTGAGAGGCTGCAGTAGCCACTCCACGAAGCTGGGGGTTTCCCATAAGCCTAAGCCTATGTGAGACATAAACAGCGAATAAAATGCCAGTAGATGGCATCAATGCCCAAGCTCTTATATAGCACTTTGCATTAAGAAATATCAAAGTTTAGCACTCGGTGAACCATTCAGTTACTGAAAGTCCTGTCTGCATGGAATTTTAGTTGCTTAAATTCATGAGAGAGACTCAAGAACCTTTAAGCTGAGATACTCTCTGTGTTGACAGTTTGAGACAAAAATTTCCCTCAAGAGTTCAAGTTACAGTAGCGGACATGCTCTGTATTATTTCCAGCTTGCTGACTGTTCAGGCACCTGTTTCAAAGTTCAGCCTGTCCCGAATTCAAGAAAGTGATATCCACCATAGAGGCTGCTTTGATCAACCTTCTCAGACCATGCTGAACCCCCTTGGATCTGGACATAAATGTCTTTGGCTATGCATTTCAGTTTCCAAGAGGTGAGCAGCTAGAGATGTGAAAAGTAACTGAATTATGTAGAAGCCACAAGTTTAGGCTCTGAATCTTCCTGTTCTTTGACTTTCCTTTTCATCAACTTACACATCTGGAGTACAGCACCAGTATGACATTCACTCTACAGTCAAAATTTCCTGCCTATCTATTCTAAGAATCTGGAGTCAGCCTTGCGAATCTCACTCAAGAAGCTGAGTGCTTAAATACAGACATTTGTAATACTGAGTATCACCTAAGCTGTTTCGCTGAATGCCTGTCCAGTGTTGCTGCTAATGGGTACAATTAATTCCAAGAGGTAATGAGTAGTTCTGAGCTTGGCAGGATTGATACCTTCGTCACTACTATAAACAGTTGCTCACAGTGTATGACCTTGTCTGCACACATCTTTACTTGAAGCTCTTAACTCCAATCCCAGGGGATGTCCTACCCATTCCTGAAACAAGTAAAAACAGAATTATGAGCAAAAAATATTGCTGAAGAAGGTAGCTAACATGAGAAAGCACGAGGACAATGGACACTGAGATAAGAAAGACTTCATTGAGTAATAGACTTTGAGAACAAAATAAAAACCCCAGAAACAGACCCAACCTGGCACATGACACAGATTGTGACCAACGGTTCGATCCTGCCAGGGCTGCTCTGGCTGCTGGCTCCACGTCGCCTCCACTGACCAGCCTTTTCCCTTGGTCAAGCCCCCCAGAGTCTCCCTTACAGGTATGCTGGCCGGTTTTGATAAACAGTATCAATTAGTCACAGAATTTTCATGTCAAAAAGGGTTGCTCTTTATTATGAGAAGAGAATGCTAAACTGAAACGTTTAAGGAAAGCACTGCCACTCGCTGGGACTGACGGTAGAAACACTGCCAGTAGCAAAGGAAACACAGAGGGATCGCTGTTGTTCGTAGATAACACACAGAAGATGAGAGCAAGAATTAAAGACTCATCCATGGAAGACATACCAAAGGAAAGTATGTTTTATCATAAAAACTAGTGAAAAATAAAAGCTTACTAATTAGGAACTGGAAAAGCATTTAAAGTTGTATCTTCTGCTCCTGTAGGACAGGCGAATGTATTGCTAATTCACCTTTTTTTTTGACAAGTGGGAAAAACATTCACGAGTGGTTTACTGCATAAAAAGTATTTGTGGTAAAGATATGGAAAAAAGCACAGAGAGTCAAAAAAAAACCCCACCACCCCCCCCAAAAACACAACAAAAAAAAAGGAGCCATTACCAAGGATATGTCCTTGCTGGTAAAAACTTCAGGGTTTTTTAAATAATTCACACATTAATAAATAAAGCAGAAAGACAGGATTTTCAAAATCACTGGTATACCTCTAGTTACATTATCATAAATACAAATAAATCCCACTGACGTCAATAGCTTGCTCTCACGATCTAACAGTTAATTTCTTACCTTCACCTTTTGTAATATAAATATGTAGATTTTTTTTTAATGTGCATAGGTATAAAATGATATACAAATCCAAAATGGGATACCCTTTGTGGAAAGAGAGGACGAACAGAGGCATATGATAGGTATTACTGTCATTCCTTAATACACTAGGTGATATTTAGAATTTATCAAAGTAAATGTATGGAATATAAGAATTTGTATAGAGTATTATATAACATAGAAAAGAAGCATTTAAGTCAAAGATGAGTGCCAAGAATGAGGAAAATTTGTTTAATAGCATTGACATCTCTGAAGACCGAACATTGGATGACATTATAAGCTATAGATTTTTCACTTCCTCCAACACAAGAAGGACATGGACCTGTTGGAGCGAGTCCAGAGGAGGCCACGAAGATGATCCGAGGGCTGGAGCCCCTCTGCTGTGAGGACAGGCTGAGAGAGTTGGGGTTGTTCAGCCTGGAGAAGAGAAGGCTCCGGGCAGACCTTAGAGCAGCCTTCCCGTACCGAAAGGGGCCGACAAGGAAGCTGGGGAGGGACTTTTTACAAGGGCAGGGAGTGATAGGACAAGGGGCAATGGTTTTAAACTGGAAGAGGGAAGATTTAGATGAGATATCGGGAAGAAATTCTTCCCGGTGAGGGTGGTGAGGCAGTGGCACAGGTTGCCCAGAGAAGCTGTGGCTGGCCCCTCCCCGGGAGTGTCCAGGGCCAGGTGGGGCTGTGAGCAACCTGGTCTGGTGGAAGGTGTCCCTGCCCATGGCAGGGGGTTGGAACTGGATGGGCTTTAAGGTCCCTTCCAACCAAACCATTCTGTGATTGTAAGATTCTATGATACACATTCATCGTTATACAATGTAAACGTATTTGTATTGAAATCAGATTGAACAGCAGTAACTACTGCACTTCTTCTGAGAAAGATTTGTTCTTGACTTTTACGAGATCTGGAATCAGAGAAAACTTTTTCAAATAACATGCCATTTTATTTCTTGCTTTATTTCAAATGAGGTAATCATGGTAATTAAAAATATTCTATAGTCTGCTCTGACACAGATCTCAACTACTTCCTTCAGAATAAAAATTAGTTTAATTGATTCCCTGCTGCCTTTCTTAGGTGAAGCCATAGCCCAAATCAAAGTATCTTTAAGCCACACCTCATCATTTCCAGGGCAAAGTGATGCATATAATTCTATGTAAATGACAGAAGTCCAGGTATTCTTTATGGATGTATACTTCCCCAGACCTACACAGGCGCACATATATCCACAATATAATTCTATACTAATAAAAACATTCACCTGATTTAACTTCTAATAAAATATTTCTGTTATTCCCTCACATCTATTTTATGGCTTTTGGCAGCTAACACCCTTTTAGTTTCAACATCTATCTACTTCTGTAGGCTGGTCTGCAAGGTGAGTGACTTTTTAGGCATTGACCCCTAAGCAAGCCATATGGATTGGGGAAGTAACTCATAAATGTACAACAGGAATCATAAAAAAGCTTAAGTTGTTCTCTGAAGTAAGACGCAATCCACCAACGGGAAATGAGCCAACTTTCTGCTTTAGTGTCACGGCCATGTATCCTTGGTTCATCTTTCCTCATCCCTGCTTCCTCCAAGTCCATTTTTGCCCTTTTTTTTGCCCCTTACCCAGTCCCTTCCCTCCCCTGTCTCAACTGCTCCCACAGCCTTTGGACTACTCTCCTTCCCATTCTTCATGTACTTGATTTTAATTGTTTTTGCTTATTCATCTCTAAGTTCACACCAGTAAATATTAGTCATTTACCAGTCTGTACTGCCTCATTTTCTTTCATCTGTTTGACGATGGGGGAGAAGGGTGCAGTGGCAGAGCATCTGCTTTCAGAGACGAGTCACACACGACACAAAGCTGAGGGGAGCCTCTCACCATCCGCTCGTTAGCCAAAAACTTTTCATATGCTACTTAGTGAATATTTACAAGCGATTAGTTTGTGCATTTATATCAAGAGCAATTCCTAGGCAATTCACACAAAAGGGAAAAGTATTGCTTTCATAATGAATATTATTCAAAATCCACTTCCATGAACAAGCATGGTAGGAAAGGTTTTGAAGTATTAGGGAAGTATCAAACTGAATATGTAAATTTTATTTTAAACAGACATAAAATCTTCCTATGATTGGACAGTATGTTATGAAGGCTACAAACACTGAGGAAAATAGTCACTACCGATGAAAGCAGATCCCACTGAAATATAATTTGGTTATAATAGTACACGTTTTCTAATTAAAATATTTCTGTAAAACTGTTATCAGGCAGATCTTATGACAAAATTTGTAAATATGAAAAAGATACATAAAAGCATCTGCCACAAATTACATCCATCTTTTAAAATATAAACAGATTTAATGGTCTTGAAGTCAGTCGGTCGTGTTTTGTGTTCTTTGGATAGGCACCTGACAAACTCTTCAAAGATTTCAGAGATGACATTAGTGATCACACTGAAGATGACTGTAGGCAACAGAATCACCAGGTCACCGGCACGGCTCACCCGTGACCCCCTGCACCCATGGGCCTGGGCACCAGGGAGTGGCCAAGCGAAGGCCAGGTGCAAGAGCGGTATCACGCAGTGAGGCGCATTTTGCAAGGGCATTTCAATTTGTGCGCACGCAGACATAGACATACTGCGTGAGGCTCGGAAGGGACTTACGCCGCAGCCTGTAAAGAGTTGTAAGACATAATTTGTCCTCAGCAGCAGACTTCACGGGGAATTGCAAGGCTCAGCATCTTGCAGGTCTGGACACTGAGACTGCTTTTGTTAGAACACATGTAACATCAGAAGGAGGAGTGACAAACTCTGCACAATGTTTTACCGTAAAATATACACAAATCCAATATTGCTTTTAGTTATTCTGAGGATGGCCTTAAATAGGCCACATATAGTATAGACACAGAGTATATGGATGTCTAAATGCTGGCATTTCATTACTGGCAGACATAAAAAGATCAATTTGCTCGCATGTTCCCTGACAAAAGAATACAGAATTATTTTAGCCAGAATCTGCTACTGTAGCATGATACCATGGAGCTAATGGAGAGTGAACTTGTGACACTTTCTAGAGCTAGCCAACGGCATACCATATGGAATAATAAGGCAACGCAACAAAGACGGTAACGCAGGGAAAAAACCAACCCCCCAAAAAATCTGTCTAAGCTAGAAAAATGATACATTGGTTTGTTGTATCTGGAAGTTAATTTCATCTTTATGTAAGGAAAGGAAATCATAGATAGATCCTAAAATATTCAGAAATATGTAGGTTAATGCTCAGGATACTGCATGTTTATACATTTATCTTCAAACTGGTGAAAAGGCTTGAGATATTTCTGAGAACTTTCAGGGGCAAGACATTTTCTGGACTGCCAAGTAATCAGTATCAATTATAACTGCAATTTTCTTTTATCGTAAGTATTTTACATGAGGAATTCTCCAAAATCAGGTTTCCTGGTAGTAAGGGGAACAGGGAAGGCTCCCCCTTGGCGATGGAGAAGCAGGGGGCCGGGGGAGCAGAGGGTGGCCCATCCCTCTCCGTGTCAGCGTGGCAGCCCTGGCAGTTGCCGTGCCGGCGTGGGCCATGGCCGTCTCTGTTGGGTTCCTTTGCCACCTCGGTCGGTGCCGGTGGACAGGCAGCCCCCTGCCAGCGGGTAGGAAACATTTTTGCCCCCCCCCAAACACCCCCCCGCCACACCAACAGAAACGGGGGCCCAACAGTGGTGTGTTAGTACAGGGGTTTCCCGATTAATGCTGCTCCTTAAAAAGTAACCAGGAATCCTGATAAAGGCTGTTCCCTGGCACAGGGAACCTGGCTTCTGCATATCACATGGCAGCTTTTCCAGGGAAAGCTGGTAAAACATGTAACATTTCATTTAATTGTGCACAGCACGTGCGACCTTTATTTCTCATCTCACACTATCCTGATGTCCTAAACGTGGTTTAACAGAAACTAATAGAATAAACTTGCAGGATACGTAAACTTCTCTAATATAAAATTAATCACAGGGATGTTTTGTTACACCGCATGTCATTTAAGTTTCATCTTGATGACACCACATCGCAAAACAAAAGGAAAAGTAAATGGACTTTCAGATTCTTGGTATATAAAACACATGCATTTGAAGTTGCGTACGTGATAAAGATACACCACTTCAAACTTCTTAAGAAAACAAATGTATTTTTATATATGGTAATTTTAATCATCTACTGATTGGAAATGGCACTAGCGAATCTTTATCTGGCTTAACTGGTATTTACTGTTTTGTATTGAAGAAATAAGGTATACAGCTGCTCAGAGCAATTATGCAAACAAGAAAGAATGTTCTCAGCTGTGCTCTTTAGACCCTTCTTACCAAGAATTAGCATATATAATAACATTAATTAGGAAATGTCAGAATGTTTTAATGCTAACAAAGATGAAGTCATATAACAGAATCACACTGTACTATAAATAATTTTACTAGAGCATTTTCATTTTTGTTTATATGTCATGTTTCTGCTGAAACTGGTAGGAGGGCAAACAACTGATCGGTATTTTCTGTTAGCTTGTCTTTCAAGACTGCAGAACCATGGATATCTGACAAATTAATAGTTATGCATACAGACAAAAAATTAGCAAAATAATTGATTGAAAGTTAGAACATTTTCAGGCTCTTCTATTTCAATTTAAAGCTTACAAGCTCTTTATTTCCATTTAAAAAGATGCTACTACTGCTTTTTCAATATCATAGGAAAAAGATGCAGCAAAAAACATTTAGCTTAATTTCATATCTAATACATAAATGTACTAATGGGTAAGCTCAGTTTATGAAGACTAAGAAATATCTCTTGAATTTAAACAGATTTTTTAATGTATACATAAAAGTATATAATGTGCATGTAATGCTGCAGCACGTAACGTCACAGCATGTAGCATGTGCATTTAATACTACAGCAAGCGAAGGCAACCTACCCATTTTGCTAACTATTATAGCATGTTAGCCATTTCTAACTCCTTGAAATGAAAATGCAGTATATTGTTTATATATTAGTTTCCATCTCTCCTTATCCTATCTTGAAAAATGGTATCAAAGCCACAGAACAAAATCAGCCATTATTCATTTCTTATATGAAAAGTTGTTCAGATAGATGAATATGTAGGAATTGGAAAACAATCCATTCCATCTGTATAATGAGAAATTAGAAGATTAAACTGTCTATTTACAGTATAAGAAGCGGTATTTCTTTATGGAGAAGTGAACTAATAACTGAAGCTCTTGATGATATGAGGAAGAAATGATGGGGAGTGTATCTATAGAGTGAAAAAGGAGATTGCAGTGGGTGCGGTCCTGCAGGTCGGCGGAGTTTGTCAGCAAACACAGCGGTAATATTGTCATGGCGTTAAAAACAACGGGCCCGAGTTTAATACGTTACATCAATTGGCTCAACAATTTGAAAGAAAAGTGTGGCCAATAGGTACGAAACAGAAGAGGAAGCTAAGGCGGACTGAGGTGATTGATCCTTAACTTCCGCAGGACAGAAGGACAGACAAATGCTAGCTCCCAAACTCTGAGGTTTAAGATCCCATTGGAAATGTATCCAAAATGTAATCATTAGTTATGAGAACACTTAAGCTTATTCTAAAATTGTTATATACCACCTCAATTTAATACTGCTTATATAGTTGTTAAGCCACATACAGGAAAGTCAAATTTATACTCACATGCTCACTAAAGATATGCATTTAAAGATTAACTAAACACACCATGTTTCATTATATAAAGTGTAAGTTTGGGTAAGTGACGTACAAATTCACTAATTGTCCCACGTGGCCATTCAGCTGTCTGCTCAGTCTATCATTCTGATCTGTCACTTGACTGCAGAATTCAGAATGCTTTTGGCATTTCTAATCAAAATGAAACTACTTCACACCGGTATAATTGGCCTGTGGAAACCTGGGGGGCAGGAATCAAAATAAATTACTTGTCCAGATGGACTGCAAGAGAAGACTTACCCCAGTACATGCTGATCTGTGAAATTACTTTGTTAAAATTAGAACTTTTATTCTTCTCTACATTTTAAATTACTTTATCATTTAGATTATTAAATTTATAATTTACCATTTTATTTTAGGAATCCATCTGCTTTGTATGCCAAAAGCATCAAGAAAATGTCAATTTGAAGTAGTTTTGCTATGGTAAATACTGAACACAACAGTACATTCTGTGCTTCCAGAGGGAAGCGGTGCAAAGACAATGTTCTAAGGAGCATTTATAACGTTTCTATACCAATTCTTCTGCTAGCTGTAATGCACTGTAACAAACGGACTGCAAAGGCTCTGCCTAAATTCTAGCGACAAAGCAGAAACTCACATTCAAAATCCCCTCCTGCTCTGCAAGTCGTTCAAGTGGAAGGTTGCAAAAAGGGCAGTTTGGATGCAGTGCGCAGATAGTTTTTATGAAACCAGTGCCTGCTTTTTAAAATAAACTACTACCACATGGAAAGATGGGAGAAAACAGTATGAGAAAGCTCTTAGACATGGGTATCTCAAGTGAGTATAGAGGTTGACTAACCCCTCTACGTTAATATTGCTGTAATTGTAAGTCAATACAAGACACAGTCACAGAATGATTCTATCAAAGGAAAAACAGCTCTCCAACTCATACTGCTCAGACCAATGCAGAATACAGTGGAAAAGATTTTGTGTTCAGTCCAGCCCCTGTAACTGTAGTCAGCTTTTCTTAAGTCAAACAACCTGCGACCAAAAACTAATAATTTTTCCCTCCCCTCTCATTATTTTAATCTTCCGGTCCTTGCTTTATTTGGTGGCTCCAGAACTTTCACTGATTTGCAACCAAAACTTAATTACAGTATGCTTATGCACAGTTTTTCTTAGGTTTCAAGATTTTGGTTAGATAAATTATTTCTCTCTTGTATTTTTACCTCTAATGCATTTAAAGAGACAAAATACAATTTATGGCTACATTTTCAGTGGTCTCCAGTACGCTCTATTACCTTGATCACTCTAGCAGCCTTCTAGAACTTCTGGAAATAAATAGCAAGAAATAATCTGTACTAATTTGACTTCTTTTTTTTTTTTAACCATGTGAGAACCAAAATATAACACGCATTCTAGATTGTTACCAGTGCATTTTTTCAGCAATTCAGCTTTTCGACTGGCTGTCGCAATTGTCGTCATCATCATCATCCACATGAAACTTGCTCTGAGGATAAAACAACCTCAAGTAGGTACCTTCCTGCATGCCTGGTCTTTACTTCCATTACACGCAATGATCTCTGTCACTGGTGCCTACAGACCTTTTCTGCTATTAGTTACTAAAAACATACCTAATTCACTTGTGACGCTCTAGGTTCACCAACACAGGGCATGTAGTCTGCCAAATCTGACAAGATTGATTGGAAACCTTCTTCCTTTGACAGATAGTTCAGTCACCTAAACATCGACATCTGGCACCACTTCAGTGCATGGGGGTGACCAGATATTACAAAGGACCTATGGCAGATCCAGCATGCGGCGGAGCAGCACCTGGAGACCAAGCAGGATATCCGAGCGTTACCTCCGACAGTACAAGGCACCTATTCACTTTGGGGACAACTGAACCAAGCCAAGATCTCCATTACCTACAAGACTCTAGACACCTACCATGCCTATAAAAAACAGCAGGTAGACAGGCATATTTAGGTAACCTAAGTCACACGGCATCCTACCCCTTAGTGACTGATAATCCAAATGCTTTATTCTGTACGCTCTGTTCAGCGTGTGTCCTTGAACATTTGTCACCAAAACTATCCCGTTTCTATTAGTTCAGTGTTCAAGGTCATGTAATTCTTCCTCTAGGTTCTTTTTAATATGCCTGTGCTTTAACATGCCTCTTGATTTTTGTAACATGAACATATTCCAATAGCATAGTGATGCATTTTGTGCCAAGGTCTTTACTGAAACTCAAACCAGATGAGGCTTAAGTTCTTTGACGAAATAGTTCCCTTTTTCAAGGAGCATATTGGCTGGGTCCACTGTACACACACCATGTGTATATGGTGTCCACTTGCACGGTTAAAATCAGAAGCCATTATAAACTATAAAGGAGCAAAAAAAAATTATTAGCCTTTAGTTCAGGCAAGGTCAAAATGCTAGGTTAAGATTACTTCTGTCTCAAAAATTTTTGTTTAATGTATTATGACTTATATTCCAGTGAAGATGCACTGGTTCTTATTTTACTTTCCATTTGAACCCAAAGTATTTGATTATGTTTTCCTTCAACATGTGTTCATGCAATTGAGACTGGACTTAGGAGCAATAATCAATAAAAACACTTCTCTGCTTGCCCCTAAATATGGGTACTGCATTTCCTATTATTCTTAACGGTTTCATCCCCATGCCAATAGATTAATTAAAAATCAGTTTTACTTGACCTGAGATTTCATTGTGTAATTGTAGGATGGAGATTATCTTGTCCCATCCTACTTTGGGAACATTAAACTCTGTATGAAGAGTAAGCAAAATTCAAAGTCACTTCCATCTACACATTCTTATTAACCAGCCTGCATTTGTTCCCATACTCACTATCACACGGAAATGTAGTTTAATCTCCTAGGTCATATCTAAATTGTCAGTAAGATCCTTACTCAATATGGAGGGTTTTTTTTTTCCTCATCTTATTTTTAATTAGTTTAGCTATATAACTAAAAAGTTTTCTGCTCGTTCTGATAATTTTCATTTTGGCTCTGTACTTCCCAAACCTCAGTACCATTTGGAACCACAGCCAACTAAAAATATTATAATTTTTGTTGAAGCATATAGCAAAGTAATTGAAGTTAACGGAAATGCAAACACAATTTTCTCTTCTTCTACTCCTGAAATATCTTTAGGATAACTCAAAGAGTTTATTTCTGTGTGAGAATACGTAACAAGAAAATAATCTAGCTAGCTCCACCACCTTTGAAGCCAAAGTTTATAAATACTATCTCTTCAGCTGTTTTGTTTTCCTCCAATTAGTATTACTCACTGATGATAAAGGGTTTGTTACAAGTAGGCTTAAGGTTTTAGTGGGTTTCCAACCACTTCAGTGGCTTTCCTAAATTATTCTACTGCGATTTTCTTGTTTTAAATTCTTTTTTTCTTTTAAATTTTTTTTCTTTCTCTTTCTTTTTCCTTGTCTCTTTCTTTTCCTTTTATTCTTCCTCCTCCCTCTTATTTAATTATAATGAGCACGGTTAATCTACTTTGTCAGTGCGGTTATGCCAGACACCTATTTTCATACATAACTTCAAAATAATTAATTAAGTACAGGTGTTTATATACATAAAAAAATTGTTATAGATGCTTCTCCTTAAGTTAATAAGGCTTCCATGTAAATATTTATACCATCAGTTTACTGTAAAATAAAACAATATAGGTTCCACATCGGAACAGTAGAGATCCATAGAGAATATCCTTTGTGTTTAGCTCCACTAAAGTAAGATTTTTTTTTTCTACCCACACAGAATCGAAGTCTGAAGAAAGATTTAAAATTGAAAAGAAATAAAAAATAAATACCAATTTGCGTATTTTTTTTTTCTCCCAAGTTGTTATTGGGGTTTTTTGGGGTTTGGGTTTTTTCCCAATATTTCCCAAAGGTTATGTATCTTCTAAAATACAATGTAACTTTGCAATTACTGTGCTTTACACATACGATTAGCTCCAGAACTGTTTTAGAAGCTTTTTTCCTAGCAAGTGGGCAGACATATAGATATGTAAAGGGGACTGTGAAAAATTCAGAAATATATAAAATTAGATTTTACAGGTTCTTATTTTAATCTAGATTTTCCAACTGAACCAGTTTGGATTGACTGAGTACAGGATACATGAAAACATCTAAAATAAATTAAAAGTGAGTTAACCTCATCCAATAGCTAACACCACAGTGTCACAGTTGAAAAATATGTTTATGACAATTCCAACCTACAAAATGCCATTACTGTACTGTTTGCTAGCTCCATTACTGGGGTAAAAACTCAGGTTTGGTTTTGAAAACATTACGCATTGACATGTTGAAACCAAATCTCTCCTAGTGGTTCAAAGATATCGATATAAGCCCTTCCAGTACACAAACATAACCAGCTGATTCAGCTGAGAAAAGTCCTCCTCCTATTTCTCACTCTTTTAGAATTTGCTTATGTTTAATTAGGAACATACTCCTGAAAACGTTACACTTGAGCACACAGATCTTACAGTAATGAATGATTTCACTCACCCAAACAAATTCTGTATCAATACAGTTTCTCCCTTACTATTTCACTTTTAGTTCTTCTGCAAATAAGTTTTTCTACAGTAACTTACATTTTGGGGAAAGAAGTGATGTAAATAAAGGATAGTATTTTAATTAGTTTACTTTGAATTGTAATATAGCTGCCTTAACTGATTTCATATAGCATGGAAAAACATCAGGACCAAGCGAAATAGCATCTTCATTTAATGCTCGTTTAATAAGAATCACTGATTTGAAGTTCCACTGCGGCTGCTTTCAGGGAGTCTCTTACACCCATGCCTGAAGAGTAGTTTCATTTTAAAACAAATCTAGTTATGGCAATGAAAACTCTTTAGTGAAAATGTTCTTAAACAGGCTTCAACTTTGCTGCAAGGCTTAAATTTCAGACTCGAAGCTATGTAACAAGATCTGATCCTTCTCTTTGAGCAGAGATCTACCTTTTAACAAGTGTTCTTTTATTTGCGCCCTGCAGTTTGGCAAAATTGGATTTCATCTCTCTCTGATGAAAGCATGTCCCACAGTGATGGATTAAAACTATGTCTTTGGCTTCTAAATTAATCCAGAGTTTTGTTTCTTGAACTGTGTTTTCTGTGGAGAACAAAACAGCCCCCGTAATAGCTAGACAAGAGTCTGTAAAACATTGCATACATGGAGGCAAAACTAAGAGTCCTTTCACATCCTCTGGGACTCGAAACTGCAGAAGCACACTAACTTTCGTCTAATTTTAAATATTCTCCCACATTATACCTATTCACATTTTTCGTATATATACAGCCATTAAACACACTTGCTGAATGCACTGCTTTCCAAATGGGATAACCTTAAAGTGTGAACTAATGTACTGTCAGAGAAATCAGAGAGAATATATTTTCAAATAGTATAAATTCAGGTGATCAGATGTGCTGTTATGGATACAAAAAATAATCACATAGCTCCCATTTCAGAGATGTCTCTCTGAGCATCATCAAACTCTAAAAAATCTCAGATTTTATAATTTTTGGCGTTTCAGTCCACAGCTAGGTTGGTTGTGCTCACTCTGCCAAGACTGATGAAAACTTAGGTCAATATAACGGAAAGCAATACTTGGTGGCATTTTTTATCATTATTTTAATATAGTTGTCTGAAGCTTGATTTCGATAATTCCATCAAACTTAAAACCAGCATCACTTGCACCGTTTTCGTTCCATCAAATATGGGGGTAGAAAAGATGTCAATGGGCCTAATAGAGCTTGAAATGAATTTGACTTTTTGGTTTACTTCCACAGTTTTTGTACTAAAATCCTCGACGCACACGAATAAAATAAAGACACATCAACTTTTCATTATGGGAACAGAATTTCTTAGATGTCACAGAATCAGCTCAAGGAGATGAGGTGTGAGTTGATAAAATGCATGACAGTTTACGAGTTCATTTGTTTAACCTTTTCCAAACTCTTGTCGTCTTCTCTAGAGTTATAGTGGCAGGCAGGAATGAGAGAGAGAGTGCTCATATTCAGACGATACAGGCAGCCTGCACAGAGCTGCAGATGTCTTAGGAAAAGCAGTATGCCTGCCCGTCACAGGATGAAGACCCATGGCCAGACTTCCAAGGTGATGGAAAAGCAAGATTTTCTTTTTCAAGAAAGAATTTTCAAGAATTTTTCAATCCAAAAAATCACTGAAGAATGCTGCACTGAAAGGAAGTACTTTAAGGAAGGATGTCTTGCTAAGAACGAAGGGAGTGGATTTCTTCTCAAGACTTAAGGTTCCTCTCCCAGAAGTTCCAAGTTTTCCCTGTTTACAGCCTGATCCTACTCTGTTTTACTACTTTCTATTCCAAAGATATTAAAGTTCCAGAGATACTTCACCTTCAGTGTTATTTCATATGCTAATTTGGAAAGAAAGGGATGAGTACAGCATCCAGCTAACTTCAAGGCTCTTTGTGATGTGAAACCTTTCCACGGTCAGTTCACAGTTACCTAGGATCCCGTGCTTTCGCTCCGTAGCAATTCCATACTATTTCAGGCATGGAGTGTTACAGTATTTACAGAATATTTCATTATATTTCCTCTGCTAACAAACTGAAAAATAATCTGATACTTCCTCTATTGTCCTTCAGATTAATTCCCAAATCTTGAGCCAGGAAAATGATCATTAGGTATAAATGAATAAACCTCAGGAGGAAATGAGGTTTATTACAATGTATTTTGAATGGTTACATTTGATTTAAATTTGTAAGCAAATAAACAAATTTATAAATGTACCATTTTGTAAATATATTCATACACAAACTTAGACGTTTCTCTGTTGATGGGTCCTCCCAGTATCTAAAAGAGGCCTACAAGAAGGCTGGGGAGGGACTTTTGACAAGGGCATGTTGCGACAGGACAAGGGGCAATGACTTTAAACTGGAAGAGGGAAGATTTAGATGAGATATCAGGAAGAAATTCTTCCCAGTGAGGGTGGTGAGGCAGTGGCAGAGGTTGCCCAGAGAAGCTGTGGCTGCCCCATCCCTGGAAGTGTTCAAGGCCAGGTTGGATGGGGCTGTGAGCAACCTGGTCTGGTGGGAGGTGTCCCTGCCCAGGGCAGGGGGTTGGAACTGGATGGGCTTTAAGGTCCCTTCCAACCCAAACTGTTCAGTGATTCTATGATCCTATGATAAATGCAGTGAGTATTTAACATGATCATGACAGTCACCTGACACACTGGGAGAAAAAATAAGAAAATCACTGTATATTATTCAAGCATTGCTACTTCTTACGTACAGAACACTTATTCTACAGAATTACTTGCCAGTTTGAAATCTCAGCACTGCATATGCAGACCTTGGGAAATAATCTACTTTCAAGTAACTTTTTGGCAAATTCCTAAGACAACAAATGATAAGCAGATGAGACTTTCTCTCATAACACCCTCTGTCTTCTCCAGACCTGAGAGAAATGTAACAACTATCATAGCTACTAGTTTCAGCTAGATTACCATTCAAAAAAATGTGCAGATCTCTGCTCAGTACTGTGACTTCTAATTCTCTAACTACATTATAAAAACACACTCTCCTCCTGAAATGTTCTGCAACATCGAAATTAAAAGAATTGAAAAATGGTCAATAGCTATTTAACTACTTTTTAAAAATATGCTACTTTTCTTGAAACTGATTTAACATTTTGCACACTAACTTTTCTTTAAAAGAAATTACTAAAATGATGCACTGTTTTGCATTCAAACAATACAAATTCATGCATTCAAAATTTATCAATTTTAACATTTAAAAGCTGAATGTTTTATTAACATACCTTTTCCAATCACAATTTTTACATTTGTAACCAACTTGGGCAAAGGAACTTTCTATCAATCTCAACTCCCTTAGAATTCCATTAAAATTCTGTGGTGGTAACTGTCAAGACAACCGCTGATAAGAACCAGTTCAGAATTATTTTTTTTTTAATATTCATTTTTATGCATCAGAAATTAAATTATTACCAGGGAATTACTGTTATTTTCAGAGATTTTTTTCATCAGAAAGTTTTTTTATAAAGCAAAACTGTCTATTAAAATCAATATAATGGCAATGTGTTGTTTCCCATTAGAAAGTGATATTGCAATTAAAATTTTAATTGGAAACGTTAGTATTTTTGATTTACTAAACCGAAGACTTGGGACATATAGGAAACTCTGTTTCACTGTCTTTGAAAATGTAATTTCCTAAACACTTGTGGTCTTCGAAGTACAGGTAAACTCCTTTTTTAAGGAAAAGGGAGTTTCAGTTTTTAACTCTCCTTCAATATACACAACAAATGCTAATCATGAAACTCTATATCTACCTCAGCTAAATATCTAATATGATTATTAAAAATCAGAGAAAATGCCACCTAATTTTTAGGTTTATTTCTCTGAAGTTATCATTTCAAATAAAGAATCAAAGTAGAACATCAAATGATTTTACCATTTCCCTTTCACACCCACTAGTGTCTTATTTCTGATTTAAATAAATAAATAAAGTCAGACAAAAAAAAAGGCATTTCTTCCACACAGCTAGCTAGCTATTCAAAACACGTGGGTTGTCATTTAGCAGAAATGTTTCGGAGAACACCACTGTAGTCCCAAGGACATAAAGGTAATTGACAAGCTCACATATGTTTAAGTAAGGGAAATTTAATAGAAACTAGGAAATGAAATTTCTACTGAACAAAGATAACAGTTGGCTTTTTGAATATTAATTTTTACATAGCTGTTATGATACTGTGTGACTAGTATTCCTAGATAATTTCTTCTTCCAAGAAGAATTATAATCGGTGATCAAAAATCACAGCTCTTATAATTCAACTAAGAGAACTGTTACTGGTTCTATATTTCTTTTACAAACAATGTAGGCTGAATTAAACAGTTGACGAAAGGTGACTAACCACACAAACCATTTCAATACACATAGAAAATGATTTGTCATTTCAAGACACATTTCAGGGCGTGGGGCAGGGAGGAGATATTATCTTTCTTGTTTTCTATGGACCAGGTAAGTTCCTGTCCTAAAGTACTTTATCATGCAATGTTAAGATGAACAGATTTTGCAGAATTAGGGTCATTAAAAGGATCTAGGCATACGCAAGTTGTAGGATGGAGAATCGACGTTACCCTTGGACACGGAAGAGCAATGCTTAGCCTCATGCAAGGCCATCACTCCTCCACTGACCTGTGTACCCCAACGGAGTTGTCAGGAAGTGGCTTTTTACACAGCAAATCCTCAAACTGCCTAAAGGAAAACAGCAACAGCAGCTGTCTGCAGGTTGCTGAACTCTGGATGATAAGGTTTAAAAAGCAGCTTTGCTACTGAGCAGGTCATCATTCAGATCCCGTGAACAGGGATGATCAGGGCAGGTTGTCAGGGCAGTAACGAGCATCGTCTGCTCCATGTGCAATAGGCAAAAGCTGATCTTCATTCTTTAGTTCTCTCTGCTAATGGCTGCGTTTAATGCTGAAGAGGACAAATTTTCACTTGCATTTTCCTTCATTTCTTTCAGTCAGGTTTTAGTATTAAATGGTATCTCTTACAGAGTCATCAGTACAAGAACAGAGACATCCAGTTATTCTAGTGTCGTGGTTTAACGCCAGCCAGCAGCTCAGCCCCACCCAGCCGCTCGCTCACTCCTCCCCGGTGGGATGGGAGAGAGAATCGGAAGGGTAAAAGTGAGAAAACTTGTGGGCTGAGATAAAGACATTTTCATAAGTAAAGCAAGCGCCACGCATGCAATCAAAGCAAACCAAGGAATTCATTCCCCACTGCCCATCACAGGCAGGTGTTCAGCCATCTCCAGGAAAGCAGGGCTCCATCACCCACAACGGTGACTTGGGAAGACAAACGCCATCACTCTGAACGTCCCCCCCCTTTCCTCCTTCTTCCCCCACCTTTACATGCTGAGCATGACGCCACATGGTGTGGGATATCCCTTGGGTCACTGGGGTCAGCTGTCCCGGCTGTGTCCCCTCCCAGCTCCTTGTGCCCCCCCAGCCCACTCGCTGGTGGGGTGGGGTGAGAGGCAGAGACGGCCTTGGCTCTGGGTAAGCCCTGCTCAGCCCGAACTACACCATCCCTGGGTTATCAACGCTGTTTCCAGCACAAATCCAAAACACAGCCCCATACCAGCTACTGTGAGGAAAATTAACTCTACCCCAGCCAAAACCAGCACAGTAACAGCTTCTGAAACAGCCTGGAGCATTTGCTTTTGCAGTATTTTTCTTTTAGCCTTTCACAAAGTGTTGCTAGGCTGGAAATGCAGCAATAACTGATTACATTGAACTCTGGCACCTATATAAGCTTTTAACCCTGGCAATCAAGAACACAAAGATAAAAGGTTCATAATTACACTGCATATCTAAGTAGTACTGTTATTTTAAATGCACACATTGAATTAACTGAAATACAAAAAAAGCAAAATTGCTAAAATATGATACTTCAAAGTAGAACATACATTCACCACCCCATTAAAGATAATGGAAAAACAGCAAGACGAATGTTTTTCACCACCTCAATGGACTTTGATCTTTAAGTCTAAGTTGAACCATTTTGATCTTTCTCCATTTTAAAAGAGCAAGAAACAATCTTTTTGTTCATTATATAAAGAAATAACAGTTTTAGTTTTCTTTATAATGTAAATATATTGATCTTTAGAAAAGAACACCCCAAGCTAATTTTACTGAGAAACAGAATTAATAATGTCCTTTCAGTTCTTGCCACTTGGATCCTTCTAGAGACAATTTTAATTTATAGGTTTAAACAAACAGAAATACGCTCACTGAACCCTGGTGAAACAGAGACTGGGATTAAAAAATTCCTTGTTCAAGACAGTTTTTTTACACTTGTTCCTTGCCTTCTTCCATTTTCCAGGTCTGCTTAAAGGTGTTTTGTAATTTACAGTAACAATTAGCAAATCAAAAAAGGTTTGTATTAAAGAACATAGAAAAGCTGATCCTCGATGCTTAGTCTCCAAAGAAAGGGAAGCATAGGAGAAAGGGAAGAAAAAAGGAGCACTCCATTCTTCTAAATATGTTTCAGTCTATTCACCATTTTTTTTCCATGTAGAGCCAAGAAAATAGCATACTACCATTCCTTGGCACTGTTGCAGATTTGGTTACTTTAGATGCAGACTACACTAATCAACTTTTAAACGTATTAGAAACTTCAAGTTTTAAAAAAAAAAAAGTTAAAAAAATATTTTAAAATCTAATTTTACATTAAACGTTTACCAGATTTTTTTTTTTAAATATACACTACCTTATTTACTTGGAGAAAAAAATTGTGTGCTACAGTTGACACAATGGTTGCCCAGCATGTCAGAACTCTGCACTCATCACTGGCAAAAATTTACTCCCTGGTGTATTTCTGTTTCCTCTACTCGTCATGGCATAATGATATACATGAGAAGCCAGAAGGTTGAAATAGAATTAGATGGAGACCTATACACCATGGCGTCTCATATATTTATTTTTGTCATTACCGACTTAGTCCAAATTCCAAGAAACCCCCAAACCCACAGTCCTATTGACAACTCTCTTCCTCTCCCTTCAAAACTAGCACCTCCCCTTTCAGAACAGATTATTTCAGTGGTTTCCAGTGATATGCATACGCCAGCTCAGACCTGTTCAGTCTAACATCTTCCATGGTCACCTGTTAGCTAGGGCTGTTTCTAGGGCCGGAGTTTGGGGTGAGCATATACAACCCCTAGTAATGTGTGGCTTATTGGATCCCACCCTTCATTCTTCAGGTGCGGTCCAGCTTGTAAAGGAATATGTCACAATGTCAAAGGCACTTTGAATTTTATTTCGTTAAGATTTCTTCACAAAGAGAGAGGAACAGTTTATTTTCCCATGAATAAGGTTTTTGATTATACTAATCTTAATATGGGCTTTTGTTTGTTTGTTTTAACAGGCATTCACAAACAAAATCTTATTTTTTTCAATTCACTTACTTAAAATGAACAATGCAACTGTTATACCTGTTAAATACAACTATGGTTTCAAATCATTTTCAGCCATAAATTTCTTTTTCAAATAGACCTCCAGTGTTAATTATCTGTTATGGTTATAGTACAAAAAAGCCAACGTAAGATTACTTATCTCATAAGGAACAGGGTAAACTGCAAAGGTGAATCTGAGCGGCTTTACAAATTTGGTAATTTAATTTTTTTTTCAAACTTAAGCTAAATTAATATTAAATGGTCTGTTTTGCTCTTCAGAAAGTGGGATTCACTTTGTCCCTTTACGAAGCACTGACTCATGCAAAGGCACTTTTGACCCAAAAGTAATTCTGTCGTCTCTGCAGCTCCACCTGGACTACTAAATTAAACAGGAAGAATATCAAATGGTAAGCTAAGGTATGGACCTAAAACACAGCATGGGCCTGAGATGCTGACATCCAGTCTTCTATACCATTACATTATCAGGGCAGACACTGCTCTCCTTTGAGTCGAAAGCAGCTCTTCCAAACTCACTTAGTTGATTTCTGGATACTATACAGGTCTTGATCAAATCTATGTCAATTCATTACTTTATTCTGAATATCCAGTGTACTCCCTTCACCTTCTCAAATGGGCAGTTTATGCAAGGAAATTTTGTTATCTGGCAATAAACAAAGTAACCAAAAAAAGAAAAAAACTCCATTCATAATAGTGCCTCCCTCTCATCCCTCTTTATATTCATGCAAATACAGTAGAAAAATGAACAGTAAGGAAAAGTAAGAAGGAAGAAAAAATAAGAAGGGAAACAAACAAGAAGACTGAGTATTTTCCTTCCTAGTCTACAAGAAGCCAAAAAATGTCTTATTTTAAAAGACAATTCCTAAAAAGCTTTCAAATACTTTTAGAAGTATCCGGCAACTATATCAGGAAATCTCATTGCTCTCAGGAGAACCGAAGTCTAGGAAGAGTAAGTGAAGAGAAGGACAGAGCATCTGCAGGCTGCTGACATACTCTTTCGTTATCGAAAGGAAGAATCAAAACGACTGGAAATGGAAACTTAGAAAAACAGGAAGAATGTCGGAGTTCATGAAAACTAAATATTTGAATGTGAGTTACCTCTGTATCCAGTTACTTCTTTGAATATTATTATGATATTATATTATTATCAAGAATCTTAAAAATTGCTTTTTTCCTGTTCTGATTTGTCTAATTCCTGTGCCAAGTAATAACAAGACATACTGGGATATGACATGCACTTTAGCTGAATGCCTTCCACTAAAGCACTTTGCCATATACAAAATATATAGTGTGAAAAAAAAATACAAACCCCTAAATTTGGCCTTTTAGTGTTTCTATTTTAAAAATTACTCTAAATGGAAGAAAAAAAAAATCAATTGACATCTCCTGTACTGATAAATTTACAAAATTAAATAAAACTGAAGCAGTTAAGTTCACATGGCATAATAAAATTTATGGATAGATTTTATTATCCCTGGCTAGGGCTTTTTTTGGTGAAAAAGAACAGAAAGATTCCACAGAAATGAGCTACCGCATCTATAGTAGTTGGTAATACATTTATACTCACTGATACTAACAAAAGTTGGAAAAGAACTTACGCAAAACTGTCCAGTTTCTACCAGCTGGATTGAAATTGTCAATTTTGGCCTATATTTTGGCCGTTGAGGGGTTTAAAATGTTACACATGCTTAAAATATTTAAAATCCACACAATTCTCATTTGCAATCTTATGAATAAGAAATCATGCGTCAAAGTGATTCTTAAATATATGAAAAATACGTAAGAGAATCAAACTATCGTTAGGTCTCCAAGCTTTTAGAAACTTTCTCAGAAAACCTTGCAATTCAATTGTATTTTTAAAACAGGTCCTTCCGCTACTAAGCATTTACACAAGTATCTCAAAGGCATAAAAGAAAAAAACTAACCAGTCCTTTCATGTTCTATACTTGCACCCCTGAAACGTTTCATTTAATTGCAACTGCTTTGGAAAATAAGATTGTAAAATATCCTGCTTAAATATTAAAATGTTTGTTAGTTTCCTCATATTTCCACACACTTGATTAGGTTTTATTAGAAGCTCGTCACCTGAGCGCTGTCACTGTGGAGAACGAAACAAAGCATACAAGAGGCAAGGAAGAAAAATCCATTCTCTTATTTATTCAGTAAGGGGTAAGTAACACTTTAATGCATCAGTGCTTTCCTATGTTGTGATTTAATTTGATTTTAAAATATATGCAATAAAAGCAGCTATTTTCCAAAATTAATATACTTAAAATATATTAAAACAAAACAAAACAAAACCATAACTGTAATTTTGTCAATAGTTCTACAGATTTGGGTAGTTTTATGAGAGTTTCTTTAATTTCAGTCAAAAAATTCTACCTGCTTTAAAGCTTCCTGACTCTTTCGGTGTATCTTTTTTTACCAAGGCTCAAATTCACTGGGCTGAATAATGGTAACGCAGAAATACGGGGCTGATCTCATTTTGGCAGTCAGTAAAAGTTCTGGTCTAAGTCAATATAAAGAGAAAAATGTTTTAAAGAATCAGCTGAATCATAAAATTTCTGGGATGAATGGTTTAGCTCTTGGTTGAAAAGGAATAAAAGGAAAAAAACCAACAACTTTTATTAGCACACCACAAGGGCCTCTAGGACACAGGAAAGTCTCATTCCAGTGAACTTCCTAGAAGTTCACATATCTATGCAGATACGCTACTATGCTACAAGTAGATGCTTTTTCTGAATTTTTTTTTTTTACATTGTTATTGGCCTCATTTTAAATAAAATACCTTTTCATTAAAGAAAAAAAAAACCAGGCTGCATGTTGAAACTGGTTCACCAGAGAGGTCATGTGGTCTTCATCCTGGGGGATTTCCAAGATACACTTGGACCCTCCGAAACCTTGTCTGACCCCACAGCTATCCCTGCTCTCAGCAGGAGCTTGGCCTGGAGCCCTTCTCAAGTTCCTGCCTGCCTGAATTATTCTATGAGACGATTTTTCACTTCTTAAACATCTAAAATGATTACTACTTAATTATGAGCCATTTATTGATTTATTTTTCTGATTTAAATGGATTTTTTAGGAAGTGCATTTTCTCCAAATAGATTATAGGCAACATACAACCTTGGCTTAATCTACAAATACTCTATTAATGAAATTAATGAAATTGATGTAATAGAAAAGGAATTGGAAAGTTTCTGGAGAGAAGAAAAACGTTTTCTTTTCACAGAATTGAAATGTATTACGGAGAAATGGCTGGGAAATTAGAATTTGTTTCCTATTCCAAATCCAGAAAAAAACCTACTGTTCTTCACATTTCTTTCTCACAAAATTAATTGTTGATCACCCGTGTTTCATAAGATTGATTTCTGATCCCCAGACCACAAGAGTTTTGGACATTCACTTCGCATTTTATCAGTTTTATTATTTTTATATTTCACACTATTTTGTGGTTTCAGTAGAAGTCTATAGCGATACATTTGACACCTGAAATATTAGGAACAACTTAATAATGACTGGAGCATTTTTCTTCTTTTTCGGGTCATGTGTCTTATTTGTGGTTTAGAACAGCACTTCATTACCATGGTCTTTCAACTAATATTAAATAGATATTGTTTGTAACGAGCAAAAGAATAATTTCATTCTGCAGTTAATAGTGTGGTGTCATGGTAAGTCAGTAGTACTAACACAAACTAACCCTATAAAATATATAGGATTATCACAGACAATTTCTTGAAAAAACTCTATCTTGAAGAAAATTGTTTTTACTGTGTCATTTCCAGAATAAAATTTGTCAAATATTGAAACAACTTCATCAAAAATCCTTTTTCCAATAAAATCTATTTCTGATACAAATTCTCAGCCACAATTAATCTCTGCTCCGTCTGTGGCCAGTACAAGAGAGCATCCTTGGGTCAATGCTTCTGAAAAGGTGACAAGGGAAAGAAGATGCTACTGCTGGACTTCTGCATCCAACCACCCTCTGCGGCAGAAGCATGTGCCCATGTGCAGATTCACCCTCTGCAACTGGGAAGACCGGACCACCCTGCTTTAAATCTCCGCAAGCGTAAGAAATGGTTTTAGATAGGGCAGATATCCTAAAGGTATACTAAGGAAAAAAATACACAAAAGTTTATACAAATCTTAAGACTGGGCCATATAAGCAACTCGGCAAAAAGTAAGCAGTAACCTCATGAAATTTTACTCACTCACCCCAAACAGAGAGTCTGAAAAGTAATGCTCAAAATCAGCACTTTGTTTAGCTCCGCCCCAAAAAAGCGCCTGAGCACTGTTAATTTAAATAAAAGTTCAGCAGCAAGACAAAATGTCAAAACCACGTGCAAGACGTAAGAAATGATCACTGAAAAAAAAACCCCAACAATGTGTATTCGATACCCACAATTTCAGCTCAACAGACATAGGAAGACCGGGCGTCACACCACCGACGGCAGGGAACACCATTCACTTCTCAAGTAACTTGCAAAAATTCTGGTAGACATTACATAGGCACTTGGGATCATAAGATTTAAATCATACCAGATTTAAATTTGTTTAAGCAAATATTTAGTCTGTTCTTGTACTTATGTAACTGAAATGTTAGACTTGCGGAACCCGAAGGATAACATATAATTGCCATTTCTTGCTGAAAATAGTACGGCGAATGAATCGGCTCAAGGTTTGAGTGATTTTATTCTCCCCAGGGTAGCTGAAGCTGTGTTGACACATTAAGGGAAAGCTTGCAGGTACTTCATCTGTCTTTCCTGGTCTGCTAGGTCTCTGATACAAAACTCATAATGAACAAAATGTGGAAACAAATATCCTTTTGATGAGCTATTTATTTTCCTGAATTGATGTATCCTCACTAACCATGTACTTATTGATTAAATTAAATAAAAGCTACCAAGTGTTGAGACGATTTAGTTATAAATACCTTAAAAGAGTTATCTTTAAAAAAACCATAAATTGCAATTACTGGCTAATTTTTGAAATGTGTTAAGGATGGTGTCTTAGTTTCTAATTTAAATTAATTCCCAATGTAATTATAAACTAACTAAAAGCTGTGTCCATATATTCTTTTAGAAGTGCAGTTGGGATGGGCAAAAAAAAAAGCCAGGAAGATTATGTCTCTCCTGGTTTTACACTATGGTGCTACGTATTGTTCTTAAATTATTTTTGGATTTCTGTATATACATTGGCTGTCAGATTTAGGAGTCGGACTTTATATTTATAGTATGTATATATAATATATATTTACTTAATTCAGCTCATATTTAATGTGTCTAGATGTCTATTTATTCTCTTCTGATATAATGAACAAAAAATGAAATGTAGACAACTCAGACAAGGGCAAGAAGAGGATTTAAAGTTTTAAGATGCTATGTCCAACTCCAGTATAGAGTACATACTGATAAAAATTGTGGAGAGGATGAATCTCTCTGGGTCAGAAATAATTTCTGCAGCAGTGCAAAGGGGGTTGTCTGGGCAAGGGACATTCAGCTTCTAGTTCACTAACTTTGCTCTTTTTCTTCTATCTTCCCACCTTTTAATGTCTTCTTTTTAACATAATGAACTTGTGTAATAAAACTTGTAACATCCACAAAGCAATAGCAATAGGCACACACGTACATATAAAAATATATACAGAGAGAAAGAGGTTTTTATTAAAAAAAAAGTTGGAGAAGCCTGACGGAAGGCTGTTTATTTTAAAGTGTTCACGCAAAACCTTGAGAAGCCATTAGCATTAGACAGGTATTTGAGTTATAGAACCAATCTGACCTTTTCAGGGATTTGCCAGTATTTATTGGCACTCCAAGTGACATTTATATTGTTAAATGAAAAGCTAAATGCCTGAAGCTGCCAATGGAGTAGTTATGAGGACAACATCTGATCACAGAATCCTATAAATTACTTGGCCATAGCTAAACTGCAGAATTCCAGATCTCCTAAAAACCTGTTCAGTCTCTACTGTCAATTCATAGAAACGCTCTGCTGAAAATACCTTTATCCAACTACTTATAAAACTGATTTGTTCAATATTATTTAATCTGCAATGATTCTTCTTCTGCAAAGCCTTAATGAGAAAATCACCAATGCAACAAATACCAACCATTAGTCTACAAGTCTGTAATCTCAAATTTATAAGATGTCTATGTTTTGTAATCTTAATAATTTTATTTTTAGTTATAAATTGTATTTATTTACATTTTTACAATCTATTAATTAAGTATAATTAATACACTTGATAGATTTATTTTAAACATGTTAAGCTTTGTCAATTGACAATCTTTAATTTTAAATTTATAATCTAAGCCTACAGTTTTTAAGGCTCTAATGCTCAAGTCCACCAGGGTCCTGACTGCACACCTGACGTCCATCTCTGTTAGCGCGTGATCACTTCCAGCAGCCCCGTGGCTTGGCAGCAGCGGGCAGAGGACCGATTCACACCGCTGCACAGCAGTACAGCACAAAGGGAACTCCAAAGTTCCCCTCTTCCACAAGGCAGTGGTGTTTTTAAAAGAACTTCAACTGAAAGTTTATTAGCTCAATATCACTACCTTGAAAATAGAAACAATTCTTGAATTAATGTTATTAAAATAAGAGGGAAACTAAGCTATGATTTACATTCTGAGAAGCGCGCCACTTGCACGTGCCGCGAATGACAACCTCTTTAAAATTTCCCAACAGCAATACAGACAATTTTGGTGTCTCGTGCAATTTGTCCATCATCCCTCTTAAACTGAAGTCAGCCCAGCAACATCAATTCCTCTCACATTTTGCACCATTACACATTAAGAAGCTTTTTTTTCCCTGAGGAGGCATTTTTATTTAACTATAGCTCAAAAATGAAGTGACTGCATTTGTTGTGGGACTAAAGTTTGGGGCTTGAAAATGACAGTCAAACAGAGGAAGGATTTGTATAATGGAAATATAATCCACTTTAACAACAAATCCATTATTCATATACGTATGCTGATTAGCTAACACTATTTCTTTCCTAGGTCATGTTGGTTTGTTGGGTTTTTTTTATTACTGGAAAATAATTCACTGCCATGAGAACCAGATAGGTTTCTCAGAGCATGAAAGAAAACATTTTTTGCTAAATTGTTGTAGAACAACCCTAAGCTAAAGCAGTTTTACATCAGCTGAAAGACATTTTTAATCCATTATACTTCTCATTTTCATTTTCTGTCTTTCTCCATTTCCCCAAGGTCTCCAAATGGCAATACCACACTAATGGAAGTATGCCTGTCCTTGTATTATTTCCAGGAAGAACCAGACCTTTCAAGTGAATATCTGCTCCATGAAATTTCAAACCCAGAGTTGTTTCGATTCAGAAAGTTCACAAGTCGGAGTGATAGAATCCCATAATTAGATAAAAGCAGAAGTTTAGCCAGGCACCTGCAATCAGACCCAGTAAAAATGATGGCTCAGAAGTTTGCCCATTTCTTCCCAATTAAAAAACTAGTCTAACAAAAATCATTATCCCTCCCTAAAAGAAAAATAAAACAAAATGTAGTGAGCTGATGCTATGGTTTCAGCAACAGAAGCTATCCTGTCTAAATTACTGGATAAGCCCCTAATCAATCGATTCATTTCAACCAGAAAAAAGGAAGTCTTCCACACACAACATCTGTTTTTTTTTTTTTTTTTTTCCATTTTTCCCAAATGCTAGCACATTAAGATGAAATACAGTACTTGCCATGCTAGAATTGGAAAGAAAAAAAAATTATTTATGTTTTTCCTTTGTCCCAGAAGATGAAAAAGAAATACAGCTGATGAGGAGGCAATAAGAATGAACAATGAACACTTAGGCACATATTGCTACCAGCTAACTGGTCTCATCAAGAAATAATACTGAAAATAAAGAGACAAAATTCATTATCAGAGTGATAATGAAAAATACGTTCATAAAGGTAGTCTTGTGTAGTAATGACAGGTTAAACCCCTTTCACGTAAGAGGGTTTTCACACAACCGAGTTAGCTCAATCTTTTCTGTTCTTTAAAAAAGCCACATCCATTCACTAACCAGTCGTGTTCCATCCAGCAACGCCAACGTTGTTTTGCTTTGCTTTTCCCGTACCAATTATGTGTAGTTCAAGAAAAATGTAACGCCCACATAGTATTTGCCCTGCTGATTAAATAATATCCCGTGATTAACAAATTGCTCAGATTTCTAGACAAATCGGAAGGAAACCACAGGCCAGGCTGTTTACACTTGCTTTCTCTGTAGGGATCCTAAACAAAAACACCTGCAACAAGAACAACAGATTTTATTGACCCCATCTGACACAACAAAGCGTAATGTCAGCTCTAATAGACAATTTCCCAACTGCATTGTATTTAAAATTTAACAGAAACATAAAAGAGAAGCAAAAGCAACTTACTGAAAAAAACGGCACAAAAATAAAGCACGAATCACAATGAGATTTTTTCCCATCAACTCCATCTAGCTAGGTCAGGAAGGCATTTGATACCTCAGCCCTTTCCACGTCTTCTGCCACCAGGTTCCCTGCCCCACGCACCAGCAGGCCCACATTTTTCCCTAGTCTTCCTTCCGTTGTACCTCTAGAAGCCTTTCTTGTTGCTTTTACTATCCCTCTCCAGACTCAACTTCAGGTGGACTTTGGCTTTCCTAAGCCCACCCTTGCATGCTCAGATAGCATCTCTACAGTCCTCCCGGGTCACCCGACCCTGTTTCCACCTCTTGTATTCTTTCTGTTTCTGTTCATGAGTTCTGTCAAGAGCTACTTGTTTGTCCATGCAGGCCTCCTGCCACTTTTCCTTGATCTCCTGCTTATCAGGGTAGACCACTGAGCCTGGAGGAGGTGTTCCTTGAAAATCAACCAGCCTTCCCGGAGCCTTATTCTCTCCAGGACCACATTGCACAGCGTTCACCCAAGAAGAGCAAGCCAAAGTCTGCTCTTCCCAAGCTCAGGTTTGGGATCCTGCTATTTGTCTTTCTATCTCCTCCGAGTATTCTGAACTCCATTGTCTTGTGTCTGCTGCAGCCAAGACAGCCTCTGACCTTCACGACCTTGACTAGCTCTTTGTAAAGCGTGACCTTTAGCAGAGCATCTCCCCTCATCGGCCCCTCAGGCATTTGTCCGAGGAAGTTGTCACCACTGCACTGCGGGAGCCTGGATTGCTTGATGTTTGCTATTGTTGCCTTGCTCTTCCAGCAAATATCAGGATGGTTAAAGTCACCCGTAACGACCAGGGCCTCCAAACACACAGCTTTTCCAAGTTATCTGAAGAAGTCCTCATCTACTTCTTCCTGATGAGGCCGTCTGGAGCAGACACGCACAACGGTGTTGTCCATTCCGGTCACCCGCTATCCTGACCCATAAGCTCTCCGTGGCCCACCACCCACCCCCAGCCGCTTTCTCACATTAAGGGCAACTCCTCTCCTCCCATTTCTGGCCTTTCCTTCCTAATGGGCCTCCATCCACTCCCTGCAGCACGCCAGTCACAGAATCAACAGCAGATTTTTTTTCCCTAAAAGTTATATCTTCATTTATCTAAAACTAATGTAGGAAATAGTTTAAGCTATGCAAGTGCTCAGATTGTATCATCACAGTCTGCTTCCAACTGTTTAAGCAATTAATTATGAAATTGTAACAAGGGTCAGGGAAGCCAATAACATCTGGATGCAGACCACTGACTACCTCTGTGGAGTCCTCTTTTTTTATTCTACATAATGCACAAAACCTGAATGAACTGAATGGGGAAAATGTCATTTGTCTTAGTATCACTACCTTTAAGTATCATAAATAGCAAATGCTTCCACTTTTTCTTATTTTTATTATTATGGTAGCCAGGAAAGCATGAGCTTAATTCAATAAAGCCAAATTGTATGACTTTGGATCATGAGAGGTAGACCTATGGAATTCCCATCCTGGAACATTTTCCCTGGAATGTGGTGGATGCAAAACATCGTCATATGTTTAAGCGGAGCCTTCACAAGCACTTCTGAAAAGGATAAATTGAGGATTCTGAAATACCTGTATACTAAATATAAACCATATTAAGCTGCAGAAAATTCCTCAGCTAAAACCAGACAGGGGCTGGGAGACTCTAAGGGGGCACATTTCACATATTTTTGCTTTTTCCTACCCTTTCCTAGGCATCCATTCATACCTAGTGGGATAAACAAGACTCTCACTCTGAACAGTACAAGGAATTTTTATGTTCCTATGGCTTTTCAGAGCTGAAAACTGCAGAATTGCAGAGGTTTCTTCCTATCCCATTTATGCCTGCTACAACTAAGGAACGCTCAAAGGCTTCTGAAATTGAACCAGTGTCCTCTGGGATTCCTCAAAGAGAAAAAGAGGCAGCAGGGCAGCATATTGTCCATTACTGAATTAATTTTTTTCTCAAAAATGCCAAAAATTTCCCTCCCTCCAAACACCATGAGTCCTAAATGAGTATTTTTCCTTCTTTTATTTACAGATAACCCAAGTTAAAGGCTATTCAGCCCAAAAGAATATTGAAAAATATCTTCTGGCATTCTAATTTAAACATACCAGCTCTCAGTACAACTTCAAAAGATAATTTAGAAGACATTAAAAATGTATTAAATGTCAGGAATAACTAAGAAGAATGGAAATAGTAAGAAATTAAAAATGTCAGGTACAAAAGAGCTTTTTTGTATTTTTGAAAGCAATACCGTATGATTTGAAAAATAGAAGTTAACTAAAAAGAACAGCCCACAAAACCACTGCCTTTATATTCCAGAAGAAAATCTTGCGCTTTTGTCTAATGATAGCCAGTACTTTTGACGTGGAAAAACAGCTTCACAGGTTGAAAAGTGTGTACGCTTTTACATTGCTGAAGAATGAAAGACGAGTTGAATTCTGCCACCTTATTTATGCTGTAAGCATAGTGCAAGGATATTTAAAGGAATTTCCATATGGGATGTATCAGTGAAATGGTAACAGGGCCTGTTCCTTGAAAACATTTGTCTATGCTATATTTTGATTACAATCTTTTTTCACTTGGTTCTCTTATTTAATAAACTAATGTTCTGTGGAAATGCTGCTAACATTATTCTAAAGCAAGGCAAAGCTTTGATAAAGTCACTTTTAAAATCCCTGCGTAGGTAACTGACAGCAATGGAGGCTCACTCCTCCTTCCTCCGCAGTGGACTGCGTGGAGGTGTCTGTAAAGCAAAGTCTATGTCCTAATGCGTCTTCGTGAAGGATGAAGAGAATGCCCAGGTCCTTCCCTGTGACAAGGACAATAAGCCCATGTTGCGACATCAGGGTGTCGTGATACCTGAGAAGTTCAGAAGGCATCCTTCTAGCTACGTCAGAAGGAAGTATTTCAGCTACCAACTGCGTTCTTCAGGGGGGCCAAACGCGTGTATCCTTGTAGAAGATGGGTAGGACAGCTGAAGAAATGATACCACAGGAACAAGGTGAGGAAGCGCCCAGACTTTTAACGACAGGCAAAAGCTACAAGGGCTTTCTGACATGTAGTGAGATAATGGGCAATGGAGCTGAAAGACATATTTTCCCCCAACAAAGCTGTCAGAGTAGCTTTTCCCTGCCTGCACATAAATACGTCGCTGGAGAACTACGAGTTTTTTACACAAACACACTCGTTCACTACTGGAATAGCTTAGATTTGATCATAAATATGAAAACAATCTAAATCTTACAGAGACCTGGTCATATCTCTGTCTCACTCTATTTTTACAGGTACCAGAAATATTCGTTGATTTTCTGCACACCTATTGAACATACTAATGCAAAATTTCGTATTCTCATTTTCAATGACACATTCAGCCTTTCAACTCCCTGCATTTTAACTTTTATCTGCTCCAAACTTTTTCAAACCTTCTTCCAAATAAACATACGGCCTCCCTTCCACCCGATAATTCTGTTTTCCTGTATTAATCCCCACCCATGAAACAACTGTTCACTTCTTGTGTAGCAAACATACCAAAATGTCCCCTGAGAAAGAATAATTCTTAACAGAATCATTCTTATTTGAGACTACTTTGTTATTTTAAAAGGTCACGGCATTCCAGCCTGAACATAATATCTATGAAAAAGAGGAAAATAGAAGCAACTGTATTGCTGCGTTACCTACCAGTTCAGAAAAGGAACCCATTTCCTTTGGTAACACATTCAAATTAGTGTTCAAGTGTAATGAGTTTTCAGAATAAAGATTAAGATCAAATGTTTTCAGCAAAGCATTAATACTGACACCGGTACTGGTACTTCACGCACGGGACTAGAGCACTGATGGGCTTAAAACAGCTTCATAAAATGTTTTCAAGTCCAGAAGTCATCATGGTAAGACAGGATCTTACATCACTGGGTGAGAATCTGTCTACGGCTACATAGGAATTTGGAGACTGTGCAGGACAGCATGACAGAAAGAGAAAAAAGGTTGCTTTGGGGAGGAAAGGTTTTCTTTAAAACCTAAGAGGTACTGGAGAGCATTAAACCACAAACTTCATAACTTTTCCTGTTGATTAAATTAAAAAGTCACCAGACTGATCTTTAATTAAGAAAACAATTTTAGAGAAGCTGAAAATGAAAATGTCAACAGAAATGTATGCACAGCAGAACATCAGGACTGCTGTGATTTTTGTTTTATCTTTATCAGAAAGCGAGGCTTCAAACGGACAGATTTCAACAATATCCATTGCAGAGAGGTTTCAGTGGAAGACGAAAAAAAAAAATAGTACCTAAGCACATCATCCCCTCTCTCCTTTACTGGTGCGTTTTCAGTAAGAACCCTTTGAAAATATTAGGACTACAGGAAAAAAAGACTAATGAGGCTCTGGCCTGAGGTTGAGCTGACTGACACGAACAGGACATGAGAAACTGTGGGACATGACATAAAAACCTGGTGGAGGTGACAGACAGCAATGTGTGAAGCTGAGCAAAGTTAAGGCTCAGACCGTGAAGGAGAGCTGGATGTCACGGGCAGTTAAGGGAAAGTTAGGGATGAAGCAGCCAGACTTCACAGACACCTGAGGGGACAACTGAGGACCTTTTTGAAAGTCTGGTTCTCCAAGACCAGCACTACATAGGCAACCACATCAGCAGTACCATGTAAAGTCAAAGCCACCTCCATAATAGTATCAAAACATCAAACGTAAGCATGGACATAGCAAAACTGGGACCAGTGGGGAAGAAGTGATTATTATCAGGTTGTTTATGTCTGAGGAGGCAGAGGTGGAGAAAGGGAGGTATAAAGAAAGGAAAAAGGTGTGTTAAGGAACAGAAAAAGGGACAATAAGATGTGTAATCGGTGCTGGGGCGGGGAGAGTGGTAACTGCCGAGCAGATTTGTGTATGACCACTGCAACTCGAGTCAGAGCAATAAGCCAAACCCGTTGTTCTGTGAGTGTCACACGAGTACATCTACTTCTGTGGTCGGGAGGAGGGAAGGTGGAGAGCAAGGGAGGAGACGAGGCAGCCCCTGGAAAGACAGATGGGGCATCCTGGTCTCACCGTGTTGGTTGCCCATTCCAGCCTGATGGCACTGGCATCTACCAATCCCTTCCTACCACAGAGTGCTAAATTCATAAAACATGAAAGGAATAAATGCATATATACAAAATTTGTCTCAGTTGGGTTTGAGGTTTTGACTGTGTGAGATTCTCACATGTCAACTGCCCTATTTTCAGTCAAATTGTTTCTTAATAGATAAAGATAACTACCGAATGCATATTTTTAAATGTCTCTGTCTCAATGAACTGAGAATGGCCACAGTGTAAGTGTAGTGTCAAGTACGTGAGTTAGTAATCCCAAAATACTTTTATAGTCGATGGAGAACAGGATTTTTTAATTTATGATTCATGTGACCTATTTTGATATCTACATTAGGCAAGGTGAATCACGACCAGGCATTTTCAGTTTCTCTTTATTACCTATAAAGGAAACTTAAAGTGATTACCTTGCATGTAGACCTTTACTACACTTCAGCTGTCTACGTCTGGTCAGATGAATCACACCCTGAGCGACCTTCTCATAAAAATACCTCAAATGAATCAGTTTCACAAATAACTCAGTATGTCAGAGATCCCTATTTAGTCTTCTCAGTCCCTTTATACCCTGCCTTGTCCCACAATCCTATTAAACAACGTTTTCTTTTTTAGAATTTTTTTAAAGGATGTCTCAGGTATCATTAAACTCAATCACTTCACCTGAAAATGGGTCAAAAAATAGTAAAAAAAAAATTTACAGATAACTTCCTTCCCACTGCTTCTCTTTCTCATAATGAAGAGGAGCTAACTCTTTCTGCTTTAGCCATCAAACACGTCAGCGTGCCTCAGGAGCACAGGGAGATAATCACACAGGTAGGCCAATAATGACTTTAAAGGTCAATATTCAACAACTTAAACTCCAGAATTTTATTTAATCCAGATATATTTATCTCTTAATAAAACAATAATGACCACACATGTGCAACTAGATTTACAAATTAATTTACAACCCTAAGATTACACGCCGGGTCGTAGAGGGATACAGAAACGCATGTAGGAAATTAGGAGCTAACCACCAACTGAAGCCCCCGTCCGCCTTGTCTCCAGAATCCTACCCACCACCTGCACCGCTCAGCTCCAAAACAAGTCTATGTTTCTGACCATAATATCCATGATTCTGAACCTGTAGAATGGCCCACAAACGTGAACACAAAATGCCATGATTACTGTTTTCTAGGACAAAGCTTTTGTCCACTGGGTCTACAAAACTCCTAGTCTGTGCTTCGAGGAAAGAACAGCTACCGTCCTAACCTTAAGGTCATTGTATTTGTCCTTAGAAGGAACTTACAACAAAAGAAAAGCAATGGCAGCACCAGTTGAGTCTAAGTGATAAATTTAGAAAACTTGTACCGACAGTTGCATTTTATAACTACCTTCAGAAACTTGGTAATGCAGCTCTGACTCCTCTAGTTGCTGGGACAAAAAGGTATATAAGCACATTTACAACTCTAGAATACCTACCTTCAAAAACAGCATTACAACAGGCAAATGCTATAGGTATCTTTTGAAAAACAACACATATGAAGCTTTATTACTTTTGTTTTCTTCTCTTTATGCTTAAAATGTAGGATTTAAAAGGGAAACCATACACAATTAATGCATACACGATTAATAATAAACATTCTGTAATACAAAATAACCTCTACGTTTTATACAGTAATGAAAAATCCTACCAAGAAATAATATTTTCTAAGAGGGAATGGGGAAGAGTTTTTGCATATTTCAAGGACAAGCAATAACTGTAACAAGCTTAGTTATACTATTTCCTGCATTCCCACATTGATTTGTTGCCAGACTTGCACTATTTACAAGAAAATAAATATTTATTGCTGTCTTTGAAATAAATGTTCAGTGCTATTGCTACCAAGAGAGGGTAATTGAGAGAAAAGAAGAGCATTGATCTTAGTCTGTTGTTTCCAACTGTATGAATGACTTTCTTGACTAACAGCAAGAACAAGGAGAAGTTTCTCCTACATCAAATATACCATCCCAAAGTTCAGACAACAGCACCCAGTACTTAAGTATGAACTCAGATAGGCTTGTTTTTAATCACATGCCAATATATGGGATTTTAAAGAAGACTTTGTTTTTCAAAGTGGTGTAAAGCGCCTAGAGGTGGTACGTAAGGTGGTATTCTAAAGCCCATTAAAAAAAAAAAATTAATTTCCAACTAGGACAAGTCAACTATTAGGTAAGTCAATCAGCAAACCAGCTTTAGACCTGAAACTGCCTTGATTAAAGGCATCTGTGGTTTATTATTTTAGTTTGAATCGTTTTAAGGTGGACAATCATCATCATCTTTAACTACTCTGAAGCTTCCTCTCTTATGACTTGCTAGGTTATATGATGAAGAGCTAATCATCATAAACACAAGGACCTGGTGAGGAGCAAAGACCCCAGGGCAGGCAGGGGCACCCCGATACCCCAGTCAGGGACACAATCTCCACCCCAGGCCCCCATGGGGTTGTCTTCGGGGAACCCCAGCCCTGCGGGCCAAGGGACACCCCACAGCAGGGGTCAAAGAGGTCACCTCACCAACTGAGGGGGGGGTCCCTGGCCAGGGGTACGGGGCTCACCCTGGGGTGCAGGGGAAGAGCACTTGAGGATTGTGCAAGGCTGATTAGGGGAAGTTTGAAGAAGGATTAAAGGTGGGAAAAGGGAAGGATCAAGGCAGTTTGTGGAAGACCAAGCATGGGAAGAGAGAGGAGTAAGGGAATAAAATGGTCCCTGGTCATTCCACTTGCCTGGCCGTGCGCTGCGCCCCACCAGCGCCGTCTGCCCCGTCTCCTCATTAACTCCATTCCTGGGCAAAGAGGGACCCTCTGTTTCGGTGTGTGGGGGGGTTGTGCTGAGTGTTTTCTGCCTGTGTCAATCTGTGCGGTCAGCTGTGTGTTCACTCCCCACGTGCGAGTGCCTGCGTGACGGGCGGGAGCGGACGCTGTACCTCATGGCTGGGTGCGCCC
>NW_009598561.1:0-14538 GCF_000690535.1 Cariama cristata | reverse complement strand
GCTGCCGGTCGTGTGCGTACCCTGTACCTCATTGCTGGCTGCCCCGGGGAGCTCCAGCCATCTTGTACCTACCAAGCTACTAGATTTGGCCAACCCTATCATTAATGATGGCTAAAATTCATTTATAGCTGTAGTTGCACACATGCTAAAATCTACTAAAATATTTTTGAACAATAGCAGGGTTTTAAAAAAGTCTCTCTTACGTCACCATTTTCGGTGAAATTTTGTACTCGAAATTTTGTACGTGCTGTTCGCAGTTAGCTCATGATGACTAAAGGGGAATGCTTCAAATGAAGAAATAAGACTTAAAAACTGCCAATGAAATTCCTTATATGGCTACATGAACTGTAATAAAAAGCTACTCAATTTAATTTTTAAAAATGTTTGGGATTAAACATGAAAACCTTGTAGATTTGTGGAACTGTATGAGGACTTTTCGAAAAATTCACCACTCGGGTACTAAACATAATTTCTATGTATGTTATATTCTTGCATAATAAGTATTTCTAAAGCAGATTTTTCAGAACCTTTGCTTTTAACCATTTTGAAAAACAGCTATGTGAAGCAAAATTCAAGTTCTGATTAATTTTAAGTATTCTCTCTGCTAAGTACAGCTATGTCCTCTTGCAGTCTAAGGACCTCAATATAAAACAGACTGTAAGGACTGACTCATAAATTCATGGAAATCCCACAATCATTTGATAACTTCTTGTAGCCACGCAAGCTGTAAGACAAAGTGCCTATTTCAGAGGAGTTACAGAAGTCACCGCTGAAACCACTTTTATGGTGAAGAAAAAGTGGATTTTACCTTGGGGATTACTGAGGCAGGCCCTTCCCAGAACTTTATAAATCTTGGCAGTCTTTTCCTGAGTCTTGTTTTACTCTCATTCTAAGCACAGAAAGTGGTTCTGCCAGGACAAGGCTCAGCACTACAACATGCTGAAACAAAATATTTTGCCGTGTGCGGTGGCGCCGAGTGGTGATTTCCCCAGCTACTCCCAAAGTCACAGAGACGGACCTAGCGCAGCTCAGGATAAGCACAGAAACCAACACACAGGTGGAAGTTACAATCTTCTACAAGCTAACGACTGTTGTTTGTTTGTTCGGGTTTTTTTTTCATTTTGCAACGCATACCAGCTCAATAGCTTTGTTAGTATCATCTTGATAATGAATAATCTATACAGTTCTTGTTCCGTAAAATACTGCTCTCTCCACTGTGCTATACTCCACCGGCTTGTATACATGCATGCCCGCACACACACATTGTTTGTATACTTAGAGTTTATATTCTGGTTAGGCACAGGACTGACTTAAACTGAAAAGCTAAATCTAATTAGGAAACAGAAATTTAAGTATTCTTCCTCCTAAATCTCTTGACAGGTCTGATTTAATAGCTATTCTAAGAATATGCCACACCAGGGATGGGGGTGCCATCACTTACCATTTCTATTAACTGCACGTTGGTCAAACCTACAGGTAGCAAAAGATTGCAGTAAACGGCAGCAGCTGCAACACTCTACAGTCTCTAACGGAAAGTGAGCTAAGGACTAAGGATATGTAAAGGACTTAAGGCTGTACTGGGAAGAACATAGATCTGTAACCTAATAATTAGGGTATCCAGGTTTAGGTTCTAGTTCCTATCTCAAGGATTTTTTGATTCGTCCACTGAAGGTGTTAATATATAATCAGTCCTATGAGCAGGGATTGAAAACCTCGGTTTCCGGGTCCTCATGTGAATGTTATAAAATATTAACTAAACTTGTGTTTCTTCTTTCTTGCATCTTTTATTGCCTGCTGAAACTGGAACACTGCACACTGGCAAAGCTTCAACAGGAGCACAATGTGTCTCCACTTCGAATGGCCACAGAGAGGCCATAAAACCAAGTTCCTGGGAAGTAAGAAGCTTAAGTTTTGGTATCCTTAAGCAGATAAAGAAACAGAATCTGGATTTCCCAAAGCAGTGGGTTAACCCCCAGCAGGCAGCTAAGCTTGACTCAGCTGCTCACACACTTCCCCCACCCCCAGCAGGATCAAGGGAAGAGGAAAGGAAGAGTAAAGGCAAGAAAACTCGAGGGTCAAGATAAACACTGTTTCAGAAGTGAAGGAACAATGGAAGACAGCAGAAAGGAAATAAAACGAGTGACGCAAAGGCAGTCACTCACCACCTCCCCGAGGCAGACCGATGCCCGGCCAGTTCCCAAGCAAAAGAAGGCTGACCTCCCTAAACCCCGCTCTGCTCCGTTTCATCGCTGAGCATGACGGTATACGGTATGGAGTATCTTTTTGGCTAGTTTAGGTCATCTCCCTGGTCGTGTCCCCTCCCAAACTCTTGAGCACGGCTCAGTTTGTTCACCCAGGGATGAAGAAACAGAGATGGCCTTGATACTGTGCACACTGTTCAGCAAGAGCTAAAACTTTCATATTAGTAACACTGTTTCACCTGCAAATCTAAAACACAGCACCATATGAGCTGCTCTGAAGAAAACTAACTCCATCCCAGCCAAACCCAGTCCTCCCACTTACAGAGTAAAAGCTCAGACTGTAGGCAACATGTAGGATGGAGAAAACAGAACTACCCTCACCCCTTGCAGGAAGAGAACAAGCCTGGAACAAGGCTGTGCATGTCCAACACCACCAGACGTTTTTACTGAGGTAGAAGAGATGAATGAGTGCCAAGAGAGAAAACCCGCAGCTTTGCAGGTCACTGTATTTTAGATGCCCCTTATTGATTTTACATTCTGTTAGCACCCTTGTATACAAGAGAACTGGTATCTAACATAAACGTGTGAAAATCAGGAACTGAAATGACAGATTTGTCAGCTGACTTTAATCTTAAATGCCTAACAGAGTGTCAGTGACTGTAGGTGGGAAAATTATAAAACCTCTCTCTGAACTTTTTCCATGTTTTACCGCAGCCTTTGCAAGAGCTCTGGCTGGAGAACTAATGACAACTGCAGTAGGGAAACAAAGAACAAATCAAATCCTAAGAGCTATGTAGCCGTAAATTTATGTAGCATGATTTGTGGGGAGACCTGAATGGCGCAAGAGGTGGTTTGTAGCTCTAGGATTAGTGAGGACTTACTTCCCTCTTTGTATGCTCCTATGAACCTTGAAGAGAGAAGTGAAATATTGGCTTAGTAGATATGAACTACAAAATCTTTTCCAATTGCCTCACAAACAAATAATCTTTAAGTGACATTGCATTATTGTTAGAAGGAAACCCTTTCTCATCTACTTGAAATTACAGTTAGCAGGTATTGGCTTCATAAAATTTAGTTTTAGGAAAGGCCTGTATAAGCCCAGCTGCTGGAAGCATCCATACAAGTAGTCTTTGATCACCAGCTACTTCTCATGGAGACGTCTGCTTTAAGGTTGGTGAGAGTCTGAGGAAGCAACAGCAGTATGTTAACCAAAATTGAAAATATATCCTTTAAAGTATTTAAATATTTTGTTATATTTCCATGTCCTCAAGTCACAGGAATGTTCACTAACAGTTGCCTCCATTTAGAGACCTTTTTCATAACTTCATTCTACCTGGAGTATGATAGTTTCCTACTGTACCTGTTAAACTTATTCAGTAAGTGAAGAATTACAGATCTACAAAGAAAGATTTTAAGGATGAATGACAGAGGAATGTTTATCGTCTCTCCATGAATTGCAAAGAGAATGTTTGCTTTGGGGTGCTTCACCACAGCCTTTCATCATATACCACAGAGACTGTTCAGGACATCATTAAGGATACATATTAGTTTCTATTCAAGATTCCTGTTCTAACATATATAAGTATACACCTAGTTAAATTAAATTATGCATCTTTTATGCCCCATAAATGTATTTCCTTCAGCTTAGAAATCTCTACTTATTTCAGAATCTGGAAAAAATACTCTAAATTCTGTACACTATCCCCAACTGTTCTTCAATGCTCTGGGTAAAAACCAAAACACTACGGTTTTGACCACAGTTAATGTAGGACAATATTCAATGAAATTGATGATACTTAACAAACATGTATCAGAAAAACAGGTTTCTACTTTCCATTTTACAAGGCTATTTAAGCAGCTATTCTCTTTCTTACTGCATTTGTCAGAGCTATTCAAGTTTAATATATGTAACAGCTTCTTAACTGACGTGGTATTTGTATTAAAAACACATCCTTTACACTTGAGCTCAAATACACTTAGTCCTAGTCTAAAACTTCATTAACTTACAATTAGGATTGATCAACTGAATTTTCTATCAGATCTACAGAATAAAAACCTAAAATCATCAGCCACACCTAAAACTCCATTCTGTCAGCACGCTCTCAGTTTAGGTTATATTGCCCTTCAGAATACAAACAGATATTTCTATCTCCTTCCTGAAATGTCAATCCAATGCATACTTTAATTCCAATTTCACAGCGGGAAACCTACTGTGAAACATTAGTGCTATACAATTCTGTAATGTTATTGTTATCTGTTTTGAGGGAGGTGCACCGCAGATAGCAAATGGAATGACTGATATTAAAAAGTGAAAATTTCTATCTTGCCGTTGTGCTTCCTAAGGTGTAAGGGCAGAGTTCTCAAATGAGGGACTTCACTACGTTGATGGAACCAAAGCCCCTACTGACAAACCTTATGCCATCGCCAGCGATGACGGGCAGGCACCGAGGGTTACGGACACACAGAAGCAGTAGGGGTGAGGACCTAAGAAAGGCTGGAGGTGGAGAAGAAGTCAGAAGGCAGGACGACTTGTCTGTTAAGAATGAATACATTTCAGAATCTCTTGCAAAGCATTACAAGCAAGCTCTTACTAAAAAATATGTAGTCACACTGATTACTGTGACATTATTCGCATATGACAAATTATCAGTAAGCTTTTTTGTTATCAAGCTTTAAAAATCACATTTCTACGAATTACAATTCTGACATTTTAAACAAAGGATTTCATGAGAACTTTTAGTTTGATTAGGCAAAAGCTGTCATTTTACCTGTAATACTGAACTCTCTTTGACCTTCATGAAACCAGCTCTTGACATGCAGCAGTAGATAAGAATGTATTAAAAGTCAGGATGGACCAGAGAGTCAGTATTCTGCCTGTAATCAGTTATCTTGTTAGTGATCATGAAAGACTAGGAAGTATTATTTTAAAGGTTACTCTTGGTAGGATTACCTGCCTACCTATCTACCTTTCCAAAGAAAAATTCACCATAATATACAGTAGCCTCACATATACCAAGTATATCAAAGCGTTTCAGTAACAACCAAAAATACGCGAGGAAGGCTCAGACACTCCGCATATTACAGATTGTGTATGGAAGAAGACAGAGCCTGAATGACTTGCCCAGGGCTGCGCAGGAAGCTTGGGATAACTGCATCCAGACTTGGCTGTGATGTTTTTTTCTACGTTGTGAGTCCACTTGCAAAGTCTTTGAGAGACAGAATGACTTCCTTGGAGACCCAGCCTACCTTCTGCCTCTCCAGACTGCCAGAGCTGACCAGCTGCAGGAATCAGTACACCTCCTGGGAGACGAAGTGCTTGAGGGATCTGTAGTGCCTCCGACTCCGTGAGAGTTGGACTTCATGTGAATTAATGTGAAATAAGGATGCAATCTGTCAGTCAGTGTGTGCACATAACTCTCACAAACAAGGGTACACATCTTCTAAACTTAAACAAAGACTTGATAACTTTTCCGATATTACTCCCTGCCAACTTTGCCTGGTGATATGAAAAGTATAGTAATTGTATGTGTATGTTTACATTAACAGAAATATATATATGATATATATATTTAACAAAGAAAATTAAATTTATAATTTTAAAAACTGATATATAAATTATTTTAAACAGTCATAGCATCCATATTCTTTATTACTAACCATTTCAATTCTGGATACATTTCAGGTTTAAATGTGCAAAGATAGAAAAAAATTCAATCCCTTGTTTTACAATCCATACTCCAGCTAAAAAGCCCCTTTGTTACACTAAATAGATTCCCAATATCCGATGCTATAATAGTTCTGGTGCACAATGATGGGCGAATTCTATTTTCAAAACATGTTTGATGAGTTATCAACATATGTAAAGGAAGAAATAACGGCTCAATGGTGGAGAATTTTGACTTTTTGTATACTTAAACACTGAACAGGTTGTAAAGTAAATCCGTTCTTTATGAAATCGGGAATCTAAGAGCACAGAGAAGGCAGTAAGAATGGCTGTACATCAGATTGCTTTCTGCAAGCAGATGGACAGGAAGAAGTATGTGCTTAGCTAACGGACATTATTTATGTTGAAAGAGGGGAAAAAAGAGACAAAAAAGTAAAACTAAACAAAAGCAGCCTTCAGCATGAAAATCTGACAACTAAAGGAAAAAGTAAGCCTTTCCAATTGGTACAAAACCAGAATATAGTGATAGGCTTACAGAACATGTTCTGGCCGACTTGTACATCAGCTTCTGATCGGAGGCTGAAGGGAGCTGAAGCACTTGAAAAAACGATCTTGAGTCAATACTGAAAATCATCAGAGGCAGTTCTACTTGCCTCACCAAAAATATAGCCGTGCCTGAAATAAATGAAGTGCCCAAGGCAGGCTTCATATAGGAAACCAGTCCAACTGTGACACCTCTGCCACCTCACTATGACATGTCGCAGTCATTATGGTACAGAAAGATCCCTCTGGAAAACCCCATGGTCCCTCTTGCACATGCATGACCTAGAATACTAGAAAACTGGTGAGCAGCTATGAACTGTGTGAACAAGCAAAGACCAAACAGAGAAAAAGAACAACGAAAATACAGAGCTACCAGATATCCAAGTAAAAACAAAAAAAACCCAAAAAAACCCAAACAAACAAAAAAAAAAACCCACAAAACTTTTTCCATCCCAAATTACATTGCTGTTCTAGAACACCACTGAGATTGTTATGATGTAAGTAAACAGTTGGCTACCACCACAGGATCACCCTGCAGAAAGCCATGACGGATTTCAGCCTCTCTGGAACCCTTGTAGCTTCAATCTGTGACTACAGGCATCTGTGCCATTCCATCAAGAAAAAGAAATCAGTCATCCTCATATCAACATTATGGCTGTATGGAAATATGCCTTAATAATTTTATCACTATTCTGGAAGAGCCGGTTTCTGAGGTAGGCTGTTTAGCTGTATGGGGTGAGGAAAGGCTGCAGCTCTCGTTTCAGTTCTACAGTGCATGCCACCAGGAGGAAGAGTAAAACCCCCAGTTTCAAAGTCCCCCATATTGCCCCCAACATATAAAACCCAGCTGTAATTATATGTCTGAATCTTTCTGGTCCTACTAAGTGCCTATATGTTTCTTATTTAATTTCCCACAAAATCATTTTTCTCAAGTTTGAATTATCGCATGTCATCACTTACAGACAGGATTCAGGATGCAGTTCTCAGATCCTAAATGCCTCATACAAGTAAGTCCAGTTTCATTTGGCACTTGATATATAGTTCCCTCCAAAAATAATGACCCAAATCCCAGTTTACAGTAAATTCATTTCACACGGATTGTTTTTCTACCACTCTCACCTAAAATCTACAGCTATCTTTCATCATGCCTCTTCCTAAAGCAGAGCAAGCCTTTTCCTTCTCTCCTTTCCTTCTTCCTTCTGTCTCGCAGCCTGTTAAATCTGTTGGCTCTTAGCATTGCTCAGTAAAGTGCCCAAGTTGCATGATAAGGAAATGTTGAATCTCCGTGATGCTTTTCAGTTCTGGTTTGGTATGTCCTTGGGAGTCACTGTCTTACTCTGTACAACAGTCTCTATTGACTGAAAACAAAACAGGTGTACAAAAACCCCTAACTGATTATAATTCTAAGTTAGTAATTACAAATACAAGCAAAAAAATTACAAACCTAAGTCAATATAATAATTCTCAATTAAACAGGGTTTTTCACAGGTGTATCACACAGCCCACTAGTAGCAATATCAGTATGTCCATGCCAATCAAAAGGCAAAGCTGCATTGGAAACAGCTATCAATAAGATTCCAGCAAAGAAAGCAATAAAAACCACAGGCAAATATAAGACAATTGATCCTTTAGCCAAGCATTTCTCCCACATGTGTTACATATATGCTTTATACTGTACTCGAGGTGACACAAAGAAAGCAATAAAAACCACAGGCAAATATAAGACAATTGATCCTTTAGCCAAGCATTTCTCCCACGTGTTACATATATGCTTTATACTGTACTTGAGGTGACACATCCATACAACTACTCTGATCAGGAGTGATGCAAAGAACGCCACAAAAGATGGTCAAAAAGGGAGGGAGCCATGCCATGATACCATGCCAGAAACCTTAAAGACATCACAGATGTTCAGTCTTTCAACAGTTTAAACATATCACATCCCTGAAAGTAGCCCATGTGAATCACCAAGAGTGGGTATCTGTTTCAGCAAACCCACAAATGTTTCCTCGCTACAAATGAAAGACAAAACCACAGACACAGTGAAAGCTGAATACAATCCTGAAACTGAATTATTAAAACCCACATGAAATATAAGCACATGGCTGATAGATATTGGGAGACAAGACATGCCCCAAAATATACAACACCAAAGAAACATAGTACAAGGCAAACAGGAAAGATTTGCACAAATACCAAAACACCAAATCACTTACATTATATGGTAAAGAAATAGCGTAACTGGTGAGTCAGTAACCACTCTGCTAAAAAAAGACAGTTTACAGAAATACAAACACACGTCTTGATACAGATTTCAGGGACGGAGACGTATGTTGGACTTGATGATCTTACAGTTGGACTTGATGATCTTTGAGGTCTCTTCCAACCATAATGATTCTATGATTCTCTGATTCTATGTTAATGATAACATGCAATGTTAACCCTAGCTGTACATGCAATTTATGTACTCTGATTTATGTTTGCTCTCATTAAATACATGAAAGGGGTACTGGTGTAGTTGGTTTTTCTACAGCTTCCCAGATGTGGATGGTGACAAAGAATAGCATACATGAAGGAAAAAGTAAAGATGTTCTGAACTGCCCCAGCATTCACTCTCCTACTTGCGCTAAAGTGAATGCTTCCTGTACGGTGAGCGCCCCTGTATATAGCGATGTAAAATCCACCCATCTAGCATGAAACTTTTCTCTGCAGACATTTGTTCATCACTATCCCTGGGCTCCTGGTATTTTAACCACTCCTCTTCTCTATACCAATTTGTCCTTACACTATTATATATAAATATATCTGTAAACTCTGGCACCATTAGGTAAGAGCTGGCTTTCTGCCAAGCTGTTTTATTTTATTCCTTTAAGGTATTAATTTCTCAAATCTTTGAAGTATCTTATTCTCTAGAAGTCAGAGAACAACTACCCCCACTACAATTCTGATTCTACTCCGTCAAGAATTTCATAAATGGTCACAAAACTCTGTCCATGACAAAATTAACAAAATAATAGTAGTAAGATTGAAATAAGCTGTGGCTTGTTCTATACTTGAGTCATCCAAACATAGCAGGATTTTTTGTATTGTTGTGGCAGTCTGCAAATAAGTTTTGTAAGAATTATTCCAAATATATTAGTGTTCTGGTTTTAATATGGAGAAAGACAAATTATTTTAATATACTGCTATTATGGTTAGTAGGAAAACAGCTCAATATTGCTAATTAAGCTATTTGTCAGATCCTCTGTTTCGGTTTTATTATATGCATGGGCATTTTGTTTTTTTCCCCAAAACCATTAGGAATATAAAAACAAATCAGGTAATGTTCTGTTAGTACACTATTTACCCCCAGAGTACACTATTATGAATGCAGTTAGCTAAATACAGGGTATGAAAGGATATCTTAAAAATTTAATTTAATCTAAATGTCTTCACACATGTAGCTTTTGTTTGTGCATGCCACTGGAGCAGAGCGTGGTTCCAGGTATATTAAATACATAGAAAACACCTTTAATAATTTAGATTATGGGACAGATATGGGGAAACAATCTAATCTGTTTTAAGAGTTTTAGTAATATAAATGTAGTTTCTGAAAGGTTTCTTTTTTAAAAAAAAATAAAGAAGAAAGGACCTAGGAAAAAAAATGTAATTTTCAATAGCAATGTTGGATGTTAGTCAGTATTTCCTGCAGGCATGCAAAAAAAATTTTAACATGTAAAAATCTATCAGAAATTTAGCTGTTTTCTCTTATTTATTAGTATTTGCATAATCATTCCAGTTAAAAACAAAACCAAACCCAAACTCATACGTAATGTAGCAAAATAGGCTTACTTGCTTTGTTTTCTCAGAAAAAGCTGTAGTGATTCCAGTGAAGCGTTTTCACTGAATGTAGCCAAAGACAGCAGCAACTGCCCAACTTCTATCAGTTTTAATGAGGTTGGTAAGGCTGATTTCTCGCACATCATACAGAATACTTACTTCTAATGGTCTATATTATACTCGAATCAGAAAAGAAATTCAACAGCAGCTGATTAACATGTTTTAAGGTCAGTTTTCATGCTTTGTCATTTGCTTTTTTTCTATATTTCACTTATTCTTCTATTACGTTTTTTTAGTTTCTTTCTAAATTATCTATAGACTTCACAAGAATTGTAGGAAACATATCAGCTCTTTCAATGGCACAAGATATCTTGAGTATGCAGATATATCAGAAACTAAAAGAGATGGAAAATAAATTAAAAAAAAAAAAGGTATCCATTTCAAATTGCTGCATCACACTCACTATAGATTACCCTGAACACGGGTATGTATTCCTAATTCATGTATACAAGGTGCAAAGTTAAAATTTCAGAACTTGCTTGCCAAAATTCATACATAAATGCCCAAGACTTAGACCTGTGTCTATAGAGAAGTCCCATGAATTTCCGCAAGAGCTCTGCGTTATTCAATGCAGGATGACAGCACGCTATATGAATATTCTGCATATATTGGTGCCTGTTTCTGAGGAAGTAAGTCTGTAACATATTCAAAGAAGTGGTATTTTGAATATATAACAAGAAAACCCTACATAAAATCCTGCTACTTGCCACCAACGTAAATGGAACCTCTTGTCTAGAGAAAAAACGGGTAACAAAGAAGCATTTCAACTACTTAAAACCAAGAATAATTTAAATCACTTTTTTCACAGCAAACTTGCCATTCCATAGACAGATGCCTACAAGAAATAATAGTACACAATAAAAAAAAAACAGTATAAAGGAGGCAAATGATGGGCTAATGATGTTTACAGTGAGCTGTACATTTTTTGAAAACTTGAATTATCTTAAGGTTATGAATTGTTTAGGAGCTTATGAGCAGACACGAGTCTAAGGGAAAAAAGATTCTATTTCCAATGAACTAAAAAAATTAAGTCTAGCACTTATGGTATCGATGTGCTGATAACACTTATTTGACCTTTTTGTCATCTGAATGATTAAAGAAGGTATGAAAATGTAGTGATTGGTAGTATATGATAACAAAATGAGTACGGTTCTGTGCATCCACAAACTGTCCTAATTTAAGAAAAACAGTTGCATAGGAAAAGTCTGCAAAAATTTCCCATTTAATCAATATGATCTCAAATACTCTTTTCTCCTATTATGGCTAGATTCAACCCTTGTCAATAGTAAAAAACTCCATACAGTGAATGAATTCACTCCCTTCTAGTTGGGTGCCCGAATGCCAAACTCACCTTACAGACCCCTTGGAACTTACAACAGCCCTAAGGATGGCAACAAACCCTGATGTCAAATGAATTCCCCAGAGCTGACAGTACTGATCTCTGCCAGTGGCATATCTTCAGCCATGTCTCATCCTTTCCCACCATTTTGCATTCTAGCATGTCCCATAAGTTGAAGAATCGAAGCGTCTGCTTTTACACTGCCAGCTCAACGCCGGGTGAATGTGTCGGGTTGGTGAGGACATCCTTAGCTGTAGTAACAGGTTGCGTTAAGGACTTTGTTTTTTACTTATTTATGTATTTATTCCTGCATTCCATTGACCTAAGCCATATAAGGAAGCAGTAAGAAGCACAGAAGCAGATGTTTCTACCTTCTCTTGAAAGACAGAAGGTGAGCAGGAATACCAGAGTTCAAATAAATTTGCTTAACTTATTCTAGTACATTGTCACTACCCTAGCTTTCCCTATATTTCATGACATATACAAAACACCTGCAGACTGTAGATTTTTAACGGCCACCGTTATCAGCAAAACTAAGATCATTGTAAGTTATTAACACAAAGCAGTGTAACATTTACAGTCTTCATTTGAATCTCTTGACTTAGGTAGGAGGCCATTTACATGGTCAGCTGCTGTCAGTCAATGGGAGAGATTGATTGTTTCACCCACTGAAGACTTTTTTTTGCTATTGCCACATTCTAACCCCAAATTATATACAATTCCATTCCTTTTATAGATCCTCTACTGTGGCTTTTCAGTGCATTTCTCCACTGATGCATGTTCTATTTGTTCAAACTAATTTCCACAGTTAATCCCAACGATTTATTTCCTTACCACTCACTGGAATTTTACTCATTTATTTTTAATCATCTTTCATCTCTTTATTAACCCCTCCTGTTACTTATCCAGTATAAGCTACCTTTGCTCTAACTCAGCTTCCATGATTTAAACACGGATTAGTTTTCAGGATGTTTAATCACCTAATTAAGGCACCAGCGTAACTATAATGAAATATCCTTTGAAATCAGTACTTGTGCGAGGATTGATATGAAAAGTATCGATAAAGCACTATGTAACTTTGTTTAACCTTCATTTTGAAATTTAGAAACTTGTAAAGCCTGCAGTTTGCATTTATTTTAATTAAATCTTATCACTTGATTTTAAATGCTATTGGTTTGACTATGTTCCATAAATATTGGCACCATCACAGAAAGTGGTTACGCCTGAGCAGTTCCATTACTTCAGTATCAGCAATAAGACGAGCGGCTCACCTAGATAAGTACTCTGCCTGTCAGTCGTCAAAAGCAGATGTCATACAGGCAGCAATTTGAGGGTCAGGAACTTCCTAAGACCAAGGTAGTTGCTTTGTATTTAACGGAAGACTACACTGTACACAAAAATAATAGTAGTCTAAGGCACCAAATAAGTCTAATTCTAGTCATCTCTCCTTTGATCATAGCAACTCATAATCTTATAACAGTGGTGCCAGTCTCTCTCTGCCTGCATTTGCAACTGATAAATCACTTGTCATGCAATGAATTCTTGCAATGCATTTTACAGGCCACAAAAAGCAAAACATTCACAAGAAATGGGGAAGGAAAAAAGTCATACAGTTGACAATGCCTTGTGGTATATTCCAGTAACAATTTCTCCTCTGTTCTTACTCAATTCCAGTTTCAATTTTAAGTGGCAAAAAACCAAACAAGTAACAACACTGTTAAGATTGTATTCTATTACTAAAGGGTCAGATGGCAATGAGTAACTTTTAAATGCTACAGGTTAATTACACTTAGATTTTCACAGCATCTCCGGGTGATAACATTTCACCTGGTTTTACCTTGAAGTTGTTATGAGCCCGTATCTCAAACATTAAGGCACTGAAGTTTAAGCAAATCAGCCCTCAGCACAAAGTGTGTACAGTGCCTTTGGTGTGAAAATAGACTGTTTGTTATTCCAGGATGCAGCTTTTAAAAAAAAAATTTTTTAGCATATGAAATAACAGGGATTGTTTGTTTTTAACTCACTACTGAGAAAACAAGTGGGGAAAAATCTGGAAAAATGGGGATAAAAATGCACCAACCAACTCAGAAATACCTCAATTTAAAATTAATCCCATTGTTACCCCATAAAATTTTGAACAGAGCTGTATATCTTCAGACAGATTCACATCCATGCTCACCCATGAGATCTACAAAATGATGTAAAAAGTGCAGGAAGACAATCTACTATATCAGATGAGCCATGCGATATCTCTATAAAAAGCCTTTCAAAAGACCAATTAAGAATATTTAATGGATTATGGAGAAGCAAGTGAGTCCAGTAAGTCAAGATATCATTCCAATACACAGTTTATAAAATAATAATCCTGTAGTACGGAACTTCAAACCTAAGTCCAACTAAAGAAAGTACATCCAACAGGACAGAATTGGATACAATACAGAATCAAAGAAAAATGGATTTGTAAGCGTAAATATAATTTATGCAGCATCCACAAGCTTTTCAAAAACCTACCAGAAGACTCCAAAGGCATACAGCATGCATTTCACTAAAATAAAATTATAATTTAATTTTAATAATGAGGCATATCTAGTTTAGAGTTTGATAGATAATATTTATTCCAATTTTAAGACTTACTATATTTACAATGCCCAACAAGTACCGAGATGTTATAGTAGTATATACTGAAAAAGGTTTTGTGTGCTAAGAATTGCACAGGATATTTATGTATAAATTTCTATGTTAATGAGATACAATATTGGCTTTTGTCCCCAAGAGACTTAGTCCTTAAATGGAAGGACTTTTTTTTAAATTTTTTTTGCCTTTTTTATTAAACCCAGAAGATTTTGTTTGCATGCTCTCCAAACTGTTCCCAAAATGAGTACATTTCCAGATATCTGCTGGAAATACAACAC
>NW_009598560.1:8904-22788 GCF_000690535.1 Cariama cristata | reverse complement strand
AAAAATGATCTAGCTCTTTGATTTGTTGTGCGGGTTTGGGAAGGCCCGCCGGCCTCCGCAGCCGTGGGGGCCGTAGTGACCCGGCTAGATCCTGCGAGTATGGCAGTAAGGAGAAAAGAGGGGACTTACTTTTTTTTTCCTCACCCTGAAGGCTTTTTCTGAGCCCCCTGAGATTGTAATTACAATCTGAGGACTGTTGAAAAGTTGATATAAAACACACATTGTATTCTGTCGAGTATTTTTTCTCTTCCCGCTGTTGAACAGTCCCAGCTCTGTCAGCCTCTCTGTATGACAGATGGTAAGGTCTCCATCTTTGATAGCCCCTCACAGGCCTCGCTCCAGGACGCCAATGTCTCTGTTGTACTGGGGAGCCCAGTGCTAGACCCAGCACTCCAGAAATCTCCCAGCAGGGCTGAGGAGAAGGATCACCTCCCTCGGCCTGCTGTCCGTGCTCTTCCTGATGCAGCCCAGGATGCCGCTAGCCTTCTTTGCTGGTTCATCTCCAACTTGTTGTGCACCATGACACTCAGGTCCTTCTGCGCAAAGCTGCTTTCCAGCCAGACAGTGCCCAGCCTGTAATGGTGCGTTACATTATTTCTGTGTACAAACCTGAATACTGTGTTCAGTTCTGGGCCCCTCACTACAAGGAGGACACTGAGCTGCTGGAGCGTGTCCAGAGAAGAGCAACAAAGCTGGTGAAGGGCCTGGAGAACAAGTCTTACGAGGAGCGGCTGAGGGAGCTGGGGTTGTTTAGTCTAGAGAAAAGGAGGCTGAGGGGAGACCTGATCGCTCTCTACAACGACCTGAAAGGAGGGTGTAGCCAGGTGGGGCTTGGTCTCTTCTCCCCGGTAACTAGCAATAGGACAAGAGAAAATGGCCTCAAGTTGCGCCAGGGGAGGTTCAGGTTGGATATTACGAAGAACTTGTTCACCGTAAGAGTCATTAAGCATTGGAACGGGCTCCCCAGGGAGGTGGTGGACTCACCATCCCTGGAGGTGTTCAAAAAACATTTAGATGTGGCGCTTCGAGACACGGTTTAGTGGGCATGATGGCATTGGGTATACGGTTGAATTTGATGATCTTTGAGGTCTCTTCCAACTATAATGATTCTATGTTCCACAGGCTGATGCGGTGCTAGCAGGTTTCTCTCCCTTCTCCATAAGCCTGTAAAGAAAACAATGGGGCAGGCTGTAGCTCTATGCTAAAGTTCAACCCTTCACACACTACACAGATGGGAACCTAAGAAGAGTATCTTCAGCTTGATGCCTCAGCCTTCATTGGATTTTAAGTAGCCATCTGCTCTAATAAGGAATCATCTGCCTCATAAAGGTAGTCACAGCACCCCAGCCAGCACCGAGTGTGCAGCCAGAAAGTGTTCCAGGCTTTCCTGTGGTTTCTGCTGCTGTCACAGCTGCAAGCATAGCTATTGCTGCTACGCCAAGAGCTGCAGCAGCTGCGGCTGTTGTTGTGCACACAGCTATTTCAGCGCAGTTCCAAGATCCATTCCTGTATTCAGAAGTGTCAGCTGCCCACGTGCTCAACCAGAGGAAAACCTGGCCTGCACAAGACAAGTGCGGGTTCTGTCAACTCCTTCCATCACAGGCTTAACTTGTACAAACAAAAACCCTGCAGCAAAGAAACAAAGATAAACAGTGCCAAAAATCTTTCCCTTTGACCTTTTTTCCTGCTCACAGGACATGGATATATTCCAAGCCTTGCTTTGACAGATGCAATGCACAATTTTTCCAAGCTACTCCAGTTTGTCACAGATCATGAGCAGACAGTAAATGGGGTGCTTTCCTGGACTCTGGGTGCAGCAGGACACCCAGGAGGAAGCTGCAGACCAGGCTTCTCCTGAGTTCTTCATATTCTAAGAGGTACCAGTCCTCAGCATGAATTATAGACAATAAAGGACATATCCCAGGATTTATATCACATTCTCTTGTTTTCCACATACAAGAGAACAAGGTAAAAAAAGAATCCTCCCATCCTACTCCCCAATTAGGGCAGCAGGAGGGAGATCAGGCTCTGGCTACATCCATTCAGATCAACCAAGTCAGCCTGGGGTACTGCCCTACGGTCAGCCTTGCTGTTTAATCATTAGCATGCTCTTTTATATAACTATGGCCCATACCATTTAAGGTTTCTCACACTAATACCTAGACACAGCACAGGGAACAGCACAGGCACTCCAAGCAGGCAGCATGTAAATATGATTTAAAGGGCAGAGGAAGACTCAGCCACCTGGATGAAAGCTGTACTGTGCCATTTGGTCTGGAGGCCAGAGTTCCTTATGCACCCTGGCCTAAGCTATCTGCCAGTAAAATTGTAGCCTCTGGGACCAATTAGGATCTTCTCTACTCGCTAATAGTTTCTACATTGAGGTACAGACAGAGAAATGAAGATATGATAGCCTTTCTAACCTGTTCCTCTAAGAAAACATAAAAAAACCCCTAACCTTCGCAAGTAGAGAATGCAGGTATAGCAATGTTCCACACTTGGGTGCCTTCTGCCGCAAGGTTAGACAAGGATAGAGACAAAGAAATTAAGTACACACAGACTGAAATTAAAAGGAAGGAAATCCCATTCCCCAGCAGCATTTATTTGTATTTAGAGTGTGAAGGTACGGAGATTTAACAAGACATGAAGGCAGTACACTGGATGATGAGCTTTCTTCAAGTATTTGCACTATGTCACATTTTGTATATCCATAACCACAGCTGTGAGTTCCTGTTTGTGAACCTGATATTTTTTATCTATGCATACCAAATATTAATAGAATTCTAGAATATGAAACAACCCAAAACATACAAGATTTGTCATAAGAAAACATTACAGTTGGTACAACTGATCACAAGTTTACAATAGCTTTGTTCTCTCAGTGGGACAAGAAACTTTTTTTTAAATATAAAAGAAGTAGAGCAGATACCAACATAAAATGCTCTGCATTTGTCATGCAAGGAGAGATTCATGATTTCATCAGCCTCCACAGAGCCCAGCTGGAAGCTGTCCGAGAGTGATGACTAAACAGAAACCGATCTGTTGTTCGCCGATTGGCATGGACTAGTATTGCCAGAGCTAGGAACGCAGAAAGCAAAGACAAATAGTAGTAACCGCATCACTTCTACATACACATTACACCACCACCAACAGGCAACACTTCCTGGAAAGAGGAGGAATCTAACGGAACAATTGTTTTAGGGCAGGGGCAGTCAATGCTGTATTTCACCCCAGCCGTTCAAAAAGCAATACTAAGGATGGGTCTGTGTTACTAACACAATACTTCCTTCCTTCTCTTGACTTGCCATCGTAATCCACTTCAGAGATCGCTCCATTCCCTATACAAGCTGAAGTCCTTAAGTCCCTGAAAAAGAATCAGTGTCCCATGGTGCCAAGCACTGCAGTATTCACATACTGAAAGGATGGTCAAATCCCTTGAATCTACAATCAAAGTACAATTTAGTGTCATTTTAAGCCTCAAAACAGCTTCGCTAACCAATATGGGCACATCTTACGGTTGAGGATTGTTTTGCAATTACTCTATGTCACAAAACAATGGGAGCGTAGACTGGCAATCAGAGGTGCATTGGATATTCTGCTGCCTCTTTCTATTTGAAACATTTACTGTAGGACAGCGATTGCAGGGTGTAACTACAGGCAGCACGCTTGCTCTTCACCATTTAATATAGCCTCTTTAATGAGATGCTGACAGACTTTGGAAAGAATAAATCTGTGAACGAGCTACATTTACCCTACAAAGCTCTTAAGATTTTAGTTTGTTGACCAAAAAAAAAAAAAAGTCTTGCCAAGTAGAAAATACACTTTCTGATATAAAGATAGAAGAATATAGCTACTGACTTTTTAAAAGTGCGAGTGAAAGGGCTAAGAACAGCCAAAGCAAGAACTGTGCAAACTCCTCTTATCTTGCCCTGATTTTCCTGTTGCTTGCTGTTTTCACTCACAATGTCCATCCAGTTCAAGTCAGCTGAACAGCAGTTTTCCCTAGGGAAGCGTGCACATTCATTCATTGTGCAGGTAGGACATTAGTAGGATACAAACACATAATTGGTGGAAAATTCCCCATCTTAAGCCTTGGTTCCATGTTTGGCTTGGTTTTGCTGCTCCCTTAGCATACAGGCAGTGTGCCTGGGGCTATCATTAAACTGGCAAATGTGGTTCAACAGCAACTGCTTCTTCCTCATGAACTGCCAAAGAGCAGTTTTGAGAATGAAAGCTGCATTTTGATGGGGCCCTGCTCACACTAGAGCCTCCGGGGTATGTGCTACCATAACGCAGAGCAACCTTGCTGAGCATCTAAGGTTTAGCATCTTAAAGCCATTTTTCATCACATCATACTCAGATGGGGTCAGAAATTTGTTACTCTAACAAAAAACCTGCAGTGTCAGTTTTTACCAAATCTCTTTCTAAGCCAGGCCACTGCCCCAGCCTCCAGTAATTTTCAGGGCTACTTTATTACAAACTGTTCATCAGGTTTCAAATTCTGTGACTTACGAAAACGTAAGAGAGAAAAATTTTCAGATGTGACAGTAACAAGAATTTCCAGCTCTGTTTTCTTGTATTGATTTTCAGTACACATTTTTTCCCCTATTGATCCATTTCCACTTACATGCATTTTCACTAATATTGAGCATTGATAGAATAGCAGTCATGCTAAAGGAGTTCTTGTCTCCCTAGTTGACTGACCATTTGGATTTAACTTATCGCAGAACTATCTTCACGTATATGCACTGCTATATAAAATACTCTAAGATGCATTTAGGAACTTCAGCTGCAGCAATGCACTAGGAAATTTAAGGTTTGTGAAGCCTCTGCTAGATACTATTTCTCATGTGGTTTTGGTTTGGGATTTTTTTTTGTTTGGTTGGGATTTGTTTCTTGGGGTTTTTTGTGTGGTTTTTTTTTTTTTCCAAATTCCTTTTATCTACAAATGCCAAATAGAATATTCCTACAACATTTGACAATGTCAAGTTACCTGGTGTCAAAAATGCTGTGTCCTTTTCAGCGTTGGCTTTTGCTCTGCTAACATTTTCTCTGGATTTAAAGAAAAGTATTCTATTTGATTGAGCCTGATAAGCTCAATGAGCTTATCTGATGAGAAAAATCTAGTAGGACAATCATTATAATGCCTGTATGATCAAATAGCACTGACACCTAAATCTTTAAGTGCTATCAAGTGCTTTCCTCTTCTCTTTCCACTAGGAAAAGCCTGATTAGGCAGTTTTAGTTTCCTGTTCTGAAAAAGAGAAACTACTTGTTCTCTTCCAGCGTGAGTCCCAAATTTGTTGACCTTTCAGAATAGAGTGATGTTTAACTTGAAGAAGAGTCTGCAATTTAACAGTTTCAACAGCTCAGAAAAGATGTGTTACATGAGTTTGGATCTGTCACAGGATATCAACTACTTGGCAACAGATGAGAAAGCAGTCCATGCTCTCTCCAATCCTCTCAGCTTGGATTTCTTCTAAGTCATTTCCAATACCCAAGAATCAGGAGTCAGGTACCAGAGGTAGTGAGGACTGACCATTACACTTCCAACATTCTCTCTCCACTGGTTTGGAGGCAGGATATGACCAGCTGCTGGGGAAGACTGTTCAATACTGCTACTCATCATCCTTTGTTGTCATACTTTCAAATTGCATTGCTTCTGGGTGACCTACAGTGAAGTATTAAAACCCTTTGCAAGAGATCAATGAGACTAGATACATTGAAAAAAATGACTTGTGAAGAAACAAGAAGAGTTCCTCTTGAGAAAATCAATGTTCTCAAACTGAGAGGAACTGGGCATTACTGCTGTAGTACCTATCACTGTCTAGAAGAGCTAGAGAAACAAGCAGAGAACATGTATGTTTCCTTTCTTGTACAGGGGGATCTCCAGCATGGAAAGTTTCCTGTAGTAATAATTCATTAACAACGAGGATCAGTGCAGCCAACAAGCAGGAAGAGAGGGACAGAAGCCCTCTTTTTACATTCGCTCTGCAGCTGCATCAGGTCATACTGATTGCCCGAGTGTGCAAAGCAGTGGAAATAAATAAAAACAATTGTTTTCACAGTCTTATCTTTCAACATCCTGGTATTGAATAAGTACAAAGCTCCAAACTGTCCAGTGGAATATGAATGAATATACAGCTCCTCCTTGCAGTCAAGGACATTATTTTATAGCTGTAGAACATGCCAATCAATTGAAAGTTTTGGCCAAGGTTGGTTAGCTTAATTTCCCCCCCCCCTCCCCCAACACTTAAGAATCAAAAGAGATCAACTTGAAATAAATTTTCATTTTGGAAGTAGAGCAATTTATCATTTTAATCAGATTACAGTAAAAATTTCTCCAAGCCAAAATATTTTCAGTTATCTTGGACAGAGTAATACTTTCGTCATGATGGTAACAGTTTCATAGATTCTCACTTTTCAAGCCATCTCAAGACAAGAAACACTCCAGATTCTCCACAACTCTCAAAACCATTTCTCTGTCTCATTCTGCTTAATACAGTGGCCAATGACAGCTCCAAAAATGCAAGAGGGAAGAATATACATTGTTGTTATTTGATAGAAAACACTTAAATTCAGTAGACTGCTACATCACTGAGATGCACAGGTTTTTCCTAAATAGAGGGAAAAATCCTGGTGGTGTGCAGAATCCCCCAAAGAGTAGCATGAACAGCACCCAGCACAGTTGAGAGCGAGCTAGTTCTGGGGCTTTGTTGAGCTTGTGCAGCAACTAGTGTCAAGGATCCTGGTCTTCACTTGCAACTCCTTGACATAACTGTGGTAAAAGTTATCCTCACTGCAAGAAACATTTTCTGACTTATCAGGAAAAAAAAAATCCTAAGCTTTGATGCAAACTAAGATTAACAGAGTCAGTTAACTGTAACTAGATCATAAATTACCATATTCTAATCAAGTTTTAAGTAGGTTAGTATTGTGTCTGAAAGCGTGTTCAAAGTTAGTTGTATTCTCTTTAGTGAAGCAAAAACAGTATTTCACAGAAGGAAAAACAACCTAGGAAGTAATCTTACAAAGTCTTGAATTAGGCAACTACCATTGCTGAGAAGACATGCTAGCAAATCCACCAAGAAACGGTTAACTCAACACCTCACTCAGCAGCCCACTACCAGCACCTTCAGTTTTTCCCTTACTTGCCTTTTTCTTTCTATTTATCCTTTTCCTTCCACAAAAAGCAGAAAAATAAGAGAGAGGTTGCTGGCTCCAACTCTTATTCCTATACTCTACCATTCTTACCACTTAACTGCTTTCACCTTCTTGAGATTCCTGACCTTGGTGTCCTCAAGCAGGACTCCCATTCCTCTTACCTTCTTTAAACTGTTTCCTGACAGCATCCAACATTTTCAGAGCACTCCATTTGAGCTCCAACCACCTTCCATGACCTCATACCTTTTTGCAAAGCTTCTTTCATCTGGCTTGGAAGCTAAAGTAGAAATTGAATTACTAGGTTCTTCAAGAGCTGTAGGCAGAAATAGAAGTTAGACATCTAGAATAATGAAAGTGGCAGGATAAAAAGGGCTAAGGGATACTTTCTACTGTGGTAGTAAGCAAGAATGCCTACCCACAATGTGTCAACATTGAAGAAAAGTCTGTAATCAAGGCAATACTCAAATTACTTGACTGCTTCAAGAGACCAGCCAATACAGTTCATCTGGACATTGGATATCTCCATCTTGCAGCCATATGCGAGATCACTGCAAACCAGATGAAGTCATCACCCCCATCTTTACACCTAGTTACACTCATCTTTAAGTACTACACCTCTGAATTTATTACGGTGTCCTTGTCTGAATCTGTCTATCCGATCTTTTGTAACTTCTGAACTATAGTCTAAGTGCAGTAAGACAGTGTCCATAAATAACTCCTAATAAGATACATAGTGCTGCATTAAAGTGTTCTGACTTTGGTTTATTAGATTTTATTTCAGCAAGTGATTAAGTTTCATAGATAGCTCAAGTATTCATAGCAGCAGCATCAAGACTGTGAGCAAGTACTTAAACTTGTTTTAGAAAAGTATTTGTAGTAAGTTAGACTTTCATTATAGCATACGAGTAATCTTTGTCAAGATTTACTCTGAGGAAGTGTGCTCAAAGTTGACTTACACACTGTAGCAGGGGCCTAGTTGGTTCTATCTATCCCACAACAGAGGTACTTTCGAAAGACAGATGTAGTTCTCTTACACTCTTCTCAGAAGAATGAAAAATAGCTTACTTGTTTTCAGCAACAGAAGCTGGCAACAAGAAAACTGTTTTCCTTAAGACATACAAACCAGGCAATCTATATAGATTCCAGCAAGACTTTTGAAAACCAAGCCACACAGCAGTAATACCAGGTTTACTTGAGTAAGATCCTGCTCAAATATAGAGAACTAAGCTATCTGTGCTTTCCTATATACTTAATGCAAAGAACACTCTAGATATCCTCAAGAAAGATGCTTTTTCCTGGAATTGTTGTATTTTGTCTGCTAATAATGAATAGCTGAAGTCCTACATTAATCAGTCTAAACAATCCATAGTGTTTTTACTTATCTTGGAAACCAACTTCCCTGACTTCATGAAGCTATACTTCTTTTGTAAGGTAATATATTGATACCCTGCTAAGCAGAGGTTTTAAGTTCCATAAATAAAGTCCAACCAACCAACCTGCAGCTTAGACAGGAAGGTTTCCAGAGTATTTTTCACGCTGTAACTTAAAGTAACTTCTGAGAATTTATTTTAAAAAAAATATTCTGCTAATAGTAACCAGAACCTTTTTCATCACACAAAATTGTAAGCTTCTTTACCCCCACCTAAGTTTTCAGTAGTAATAGTTTTAGTTTTGTAAGAGACTTAAGAGTTAGTATCAACATGGCTTTGGTAGTTTTGTAATTGACAGAAGTCACACAGAATGCCCCTACCACAGAATACACTAAAGAAAAACTCTTCAGCTGCAGGCAGAAAGATAAATTCTATCCACCACTGCTACTTCAGAAGTAGTCAAACATAACATTCTCTGGGGTAAACACCTAGTACTAATTTCCAGACCAGAACTGCATCTGTCCAGTTCAACAAAGTGGAGAAAGCTCTGCTCTGGAGAGAACACATATGCTGTGGCATAGGTAAGCCCTCATAACTCATCTGCTTATCAAGTCTAGTTGAGGTTGGGTTGTTTGGTTGGGTTTTTTCCATCTCTGCAAAAAGTGAAATTTGAATCAAAAAATCTGGAACTCCTGTTATGAGGAGACTCCAGTCTTGAACATAGTCTCTTGCCAATTTCACTCCTCGTATCAGTATTGTATCACTTACAAGACTGAATTTCATCTAACTGTATGGATTTGAGGGTACTGGTTTTAGGTCAAACTGACCTGTTTTTCCACTTTGGCAAGGCTCACTGTTAAGTTAGATATAATAGGAGAATGTTAACTTAATGGTGTTGCTACATATACACACATATCATCATTAGTTTTAGATTCCCACCAAAGCTCTGTGCAGCCAAGAAACTTTATCTGCACTAGCGTGAACAGATCACCTATGTCCACCATGCATACAATCATGTCAGAAGAGCACAGCAATGGTAGCTTAAGACAAAGTATCTACACCAGTTTAGGCAGAAAGGGTAAAAAAATGCACCAGGACCAGTCTGTATCAAAGCCATCTATTATTTCAGAGAAAATAAAAATCAGATTGAAGACAGCACACTTCTCTTACACGTCAGACTGATTAGTTACTACTACTCCTTTTGCTTTTGTACATCAGAACATACCCACACCATTCAATGCATTCATATGCAATACTAATTCTACCCTTCAGAAAAAGGAAGGCCAAGGAATATTGTGTCATAGACATCACCTTTACTGTTTTTCCAAGCATGACAACTTAAGTAGAAAAAAAAAAGTCAGAGCACAAAACACTTTGAAGTTTCAGCTACCACCACTTGTGTTCCTTTGTGATAGTAATTTATACACTTTTTCTGAAAACCCTCCTCCCAAAACTTAAGTGGGCCTCAAAATGTTTTACAAGAGAAAGAGCAAGTCAAGAGTAAGATCAGTTCTGTTTAGTATCCCCAAAGCTACAATTGCATCTGGCAAGTTTCATATCTTCCATTTAATCACTCCAAATCAGAAACAGTTCTAGGTAACGCCAATTCATTTGTTCACTCAAGCCCTGCAATACACGGGGAAAAAAATTATGCTCATTAATAGTTTATAATGCTGTCTTGGGACACAAATGTATTAATGCAGCTTAAGAGTTTCCCATGCATCTGGTTTACCCAGAGAGATGAGGGCTCAAGTTGCTTTGACTTTCTGGGGGTATTCTGAGAGGCCAAAGTAACTGCAGAGGCAAGATATATGCATGCGCCAACTGTTTCAGCTGGGAGTCAAACTTCTCAATGTTCAACAGCAGTCTACGGGAGCATTCTCTTCCCACTAAGGGGATACTCTAAATACTGCTGCTTGCCAGAAAAGGCTTAAAAAAAATGCTGTAGCTATGAATGTACCAAAACAAGCTGTTTTCAGGTAGGGGGAATAGAATGAGCAATTCAACAGTACACATGAAAAGCTTGCATCTTTCACTGACTTACTTCACAATCACTGACAAGACTGATGTACATATTTCTGCATCTGCAATTGTAAAAGCAGATAAAATATTTAATATGTAATTTACAATGTATTTTACCAGCTTGGCATACAGGATGAACAGAATATATCAAAGTAGTTGACAGTTATAGGCTTGTGGAGGCCCTGCAAAAATATTACTTAAGATATCTGCTAATTTAAAAAAAAAAAAAAAAATCAATTTGCATTTTAGAAGTGATACAATTCAATCTACCACAAAATACAAAGAGCTGCAAAAACGTATACCATTCCAACAACAATGTATATAAGTTATTAAATAATGATCTGATTTAAAAGAATATAAATGAAGCCTTTAAGTAGGTCTTTTCTACATGCATATTATTCCTCATTAAAGAAAAATATGTAAAAAGGCCATTGGTAATTGCTTTGTTAACCACTGTAGAAAATGCCAATTCTCTGGTCACAGACGCCACTAGTTTAGCACTTAAGGTCTCTGCAGTGTTACATATGATTATTTTTAAATACTGTTAATCCTATTACTCCATTGGTAAAGAATGCGTGACTTGGAATATGGCAGTCTTCATATCGAGAGGGCAGTGATGCACAGTTTTATAATTATCCAGAAGAACAGCACCCTCCACTGCTCTGTACTTGTGGCTCATCATCAATGATCTGTACACCTCGCCTTGCTATTCCTGACTGACTGGAACCATTGCCTCTTGCTCTTTCATCCACTTGAGCAGTTTCTATCATTCCTGTAAAGGAAGAAATATATTAGATCACATTCCACTGCATTTTCACACAAGACTGAGATCTTAATCTATTTGGGTTACACGCACAGATACAAAGTTCAGCAAGACTGGTTTCTCCTATTTAGTATGCAGAAGTAAGTACTCAGGTATCACATAGCATAGCTGCAAGAACATACTTAAATCTTCTTCCTAAAGCACCAAACATCCTGCAGCTCCTGTTGACTAAGAGAGAGCTTAGATGCTCAGATGTTCTGGAGTTAGTGACTGCAAAAGCTAGATTTACCCACTCTTATCAAGAACATCCTGTTAAAAAAGAAAAAAAAACAAGAAACCCCACACATATACTACTTATCAAGAACATCCTGTTAAAAAAGAAAACAAACAAGAAACCCCACACATATACTATCCCACCCCCCAAAAAAACCCAGCCTACTCTTCAGACATGCAGGTGAAGTTCTGCTTAAATTTTTGTATCATAAGAACACAAGGAATAGGACAACTTCCCTGTGTTACAATGTTTTTATCCTACATTCCATGATTTTTACCATTTGCTTAGCTGTGCATCATTACAACTTTTGACTTTATCATTTGTAATTGACATCATTTGAGAAGATTTTTGAAAGAGGCTGAAACAGTGAGTTTCAAGCAGGCAACAGTGAGACCAATCACATGAAGTTTGATTTGAGGTTACTTTTTACACATGCTGAGTGAAACAGCAGTCGGTGCTCCAACAAATGACAAAGACATTTTTGGGGTACAGCATGAATTTGCAATATTGTAATCATCCATAGCCGTTACAGTACATAAGTAGTTTGAAGAAGACTGAGATAAAATAAATCTTTAGTAATAGTCTACACTAAGGCTTTTCTATATGGTTTTACACATTCTGAAGCCTTGAGCATTTTGTGAATGAGCTCTTTACCAAATAGACAATACCTACTTTTACAAAGGTCAAGAAACAGTTCTTCAATTCCTTTGTTCTGTTTAGCTGAAGTATGATAATGTTTTGCTCCAACAGATTCAGCATACCTATAGGAATGTAGATACAAAACTTCATTGTACTAAAGAACTCCATCTTTCTAAGCCACTTTACATGAAGCAAAAAGATGATCACAAGAGGTTTTATTCCAAGTTTAGTTAATCTACACATGAGGATTTAATATAAAAAGGGAATTATGTGGTTAAAACTGCCATGATTGGTGAAAAACACTAGATGAAATAAAAGAAAATTTCACATCTAGAAATGCATTTGAACTGCAAACGTTGACTTTAAACGTGTACAACTCTCAAGTTACACTTTGGTCAGTAAGGACATTCTGGGACTCAGATACTAACAGAACACTTAACAGAGCAGCCAGCTAGGCACTGCTGGTTTATGCCTGCCAGTTGTTAACAGCATCACAAGTTTATTACTCCAGCATAATTCTGCAATGACTGTTTCTAATAATAATTGGTGTGACTTACGTTTCTGCTTCTTGCACTGAAACATGCCTCTCTTTTTCCAAGTCTATTTTATTACCTGTTGGAAACAAATTAATCTTTCAAGTCTTTGCGCTCCAAAATTACCCAAAAAGAAAGCAGTCATGTAATCATTGTACCCTATCATGTTCTTACAAGCTGTCGTAGTAAAGACCGACTCTTACACAGGTTCAACTTGGAGCACAACAGTATGATTTAAGAATGCCCTCTCACTCAAACATTTACAGGCAATGAAGACGAAGTTCTACTTCTGCAGAGAGATCAGGATAGGTAAAAACCTCCACATAATCCACCAATTCAGCCTTCTGCTACTCTTTTGCAATTTATTAGCAGCTTATCTGTGCTGTAGAGGTAGTTTTTGTAGACTATCCATACATCTGTCCTCCTGAAAGTGTTTTAATCACTAGATCCAATTTTAAATCTAAACCCAGTATTTGTTGCATTCTGTTTGCATTGAAATATCCAAGCTTTAAGACCCACTCCACCCCACCCAAGCACTTGATTATGAAAACAGACAAGCATCTAGTCTATGCCACTGAGAACAATAAAAAACATGATGTTTGAGTACTTGCAAGAAGGATAATACACATTTGAGTTCTAGGTTTCTCTTTGTTAAACTACAGTCTGCAGGTGTCTGTACCATGCACTTCTAACATGGTATATCATTAAAAACTCTTTTCCTCAGTGTGATCTACTGAAACTTCTAGCTCCAATTGCATTTTAAATATTAAATTAACATAAGCTTTACCCCTTCACATGTACAACCTGTCAAAGCAGTGTTTGGAAGATGCTGTTAATCAAAAGAAACATTTCCGATTCAGTCATTAGAATCACATGTTAAAAAAGACTTACCTACTATACATAAACAGATTTCATTTCCCAACATTTTTCTTAATTCCTTAACCCAGTTTTTTACCTATAAAAAGAACAGAGGTAAGTTTATTTTCACTTGATATATGACTAGCCTAGGCATTGTGGAACTGACCCATTTACTTCATTAACCATTTACTCTAAACTTGAAATAAACATGTTTGGAGCAACATAGATGGACAAAATATCCTTTAGATAGAAAGGCATGGC
>NW_009598560.1:0-8873 GCF_000690535.1 Cariama cristata | reverse complement strand
GCAGGGTTTAGTTCACAGTTGAAATCAAGAGCAAATGACTTAAATAAAATGGTGCAATTACTCCAGAAATATAACTCACCACACTCGTGTTAGCTGCACTCCAAAGAACGCATTCACTGCACTGGCCACTTTAGGTCAGGCACGAGATCTTTTAACAGGCACTTCCTGACAGATCACAAATGGTACTTTAAAGGTAGAGGTACCTGAACTGAGTTGCTCAGTTTAGATAACAGATGGGACAACAGTGTCGAGTCAGCGGATGGTAAGGTATCTGTTATCAATTCTGTTCTCATGCATTGAAGTTGTATGATCACTGCATTGACTTAGGGACTGCTATTTTAAGGGAATTTAAGTTGTGAAAAGAGGCAATCACTTCAACAACCCAAAAATAGTTAGGATACATGACAGATGCAGTTATGCAATAACTTCTGCAGATTAACCTTCCCTCTTTCTTCTGAGAATTTAAGTGTTTTGATATCACAGAATTTTACTAAGTAGGGTTCAGCATGAAAAGGCACAAGTTGAAGTAGTACACACAAGTCATCACAATTCTGCAGACAACAGTCAGGAGGTTAACTGCTAGCACAAGTGCTTCACTTGCCCTACATCAGACTATTTAAATTACTTAAGTTGTTCTGGAACTATACCCTTATACTACTTCTATCACTGCTAACCCAAGCCTTGCCCATACAACCATAATTTCTTACTCCTCTAGCTTGTGGCAAAACCAGTAGGACTTCTGTGTAATGAGACAAACTCACTTAGGAAGGAGCGTCACCAGTTTTCAGCTGGAACACTCTGTAGAGCAACAGCACTGATTTAACACAGGGTTGGAAAAAACTCACCTGCTCAGACTGATCAACTAATACTGCTATAAAATAATTAGCCATAAAATTTCAGGTTTTGATGAGGATTTCAAGTCCAAGTATCTGTTACGACTGAGAAAGTAATGTTTCCACTATCACATGCTGCAACTCCAGAGTTCTCAGACCCGTAAAAGGTCATGTCACTTAGTATCTTTTAGTAATTTGGTTTATACAATAAAGATCAGTATGGCATACCATCACAACAGTACTGGTTTCTGTTTATAGCCTGTCACAGGTAACTCCCACATCTAATTCTCTGGTGTTCTTCAAATAACCCTGTTAGAATTTTAGTAGACTGAAAAAGTCAGCCTTCCAAAGAATGCTATTAAGGCATATACTTCCATTATATGATCTAAACTTGCAGATGTAATACATCTTGCTATTGCTGAAAACAGAAAATTCCCATTTACACACTTGTATCACAGATTATCTTTCAGTTTATATCTCACATAGAAATAAAAAAAAATTTGTCCAGTACCTTTTGAAAAGAGTCTTCATCTGTTATATCATATACTAGAATAGCGCCATTAGAATCCCTGTAGTAAATCGGCCCCAATGCATGAAATCTTTCTTGACCAGCTGTATCCTGCATTTAAAACACACTTGTAAGCATTTAGGACAAAGCAAAGGATACTTCAAAAAACTCCAAATGCTTTGAAATTTTACTTTATTAAGCAGTGCATAACATTTGAGTTCTAGTAAATCTAATTTTTCAGGAAAATATTCTGTTTAGCTAGGGGAGGGAACACAGGAAAGTAAACATACCCATATTGCAAGATTTACTCTTTTCCCACCAATATTTAGCTTCTTTGTAAGAAAAGACGCCTGGAAAGCAAAACAGATTAGAGTTAAGTTTTACACACAAATGTCTCATTTGATTTCAGATTAATTTACTAATAAAAACATCTGAATCAATAAAAGACAGATTTCTGGATCAAAATACTCTTTAAGCCAGAAGGCTGAGTCAATACTAAGCCAGTTAGTCATTTCACTACCGCTTGCCAGAAGTCTGTTCTAAATAAATTTGGCTTAAGCCAATCATTTACTACATCTTTCTGCTGTTGTTTTGAATGATTTGGGAAGGATAAGAGAGTTGTGTGGAAAGAGTCTGAATTCACAACACTGATAAGCCTAAACTGAACTCAAAGCATTTCACAAGAGTACATAAAGTTTGGGTAGGAACCAGCTTAACAGGATTTTTACTTTGCAGGAATTAGGCAAAGTAGTTCACTATTAGCGAGCTATTAGAACAAAATAAAACAGTCTTGGTTTATCGCTGAAAGTCTCAGAATATTAGTATTCTGCAAGTTTCCTTGTCTGTATCTTTTTGTTTCTTTTACTGAAGTGAGCCCACAACCCTCCCCATCTGTTTTGGGGGACTTTTTGGGTGCAGTGGTATGGTTTGTTTGGTTTTCTTTTGTTGTTGGTTTGTGTTTCCCCCACACAGACACACACTGTTCCTGGGAGCTCAGTGATACGCTTCTCAGCTAACAAAAAAGGAAAGCAAGTGGCAGGGTAAGAAAAGCCTTAGAATAACCATACAAGCTGCTTTAAGAATTCCACTACATTATCTTCTGAAAACAGGACCAGAGCATATTGCAAGGTTAGTCTAATTTCAGTAACCAAAGAGTGTGTCTGTTCTTCTCCAAGTCTGCATGATCCACATTCTCAAACACTGCCTCTGGTACCAAGTGTGTAATTCGGTGGCTAAAAAAAGGGTATAATTTGACACAAGTTTAATAGGCTAGAACAAGGTCTGAAGGAGCTGATACATTAGGAACCTGCTCCCCTGTTCTAAAGGCTAGCAGTAACAAGTTAACATCAGACAATTCAGTTGCCAAGGGTTAACTTTTGTCTTTTGCCTTAAATTATACTCAGTTTTCCTTTCAGCTTCACCTCAACTGGCATTTGAATACAAACAAGTACTCAGTGGTATTTTACCATACATTCATCCCAGATTATTTTAGGCTGGACTGTAGCACCTTCACATGAGCTCTCTGTACAAGCACTGCCCAGGCACTGAACTAACTAAAAGTAGGTGGACAGTGCCAAGGGCCAGACCAGCTGCTTGAACCAGCTCGCTGCTTAACTACACAAGCAACCAGTACACACGCAGAAGACCATGGTAGCTCATTTACACCAGCCTAAACCGCTGTGAGTGTGTCTCACTGGCATGCTGTCTGTATTACGGTTAAAGTCAGCCCCAACACCCAGCTGCTAGAGCAGCTCCTGCTCTTCAGCTCTTTCCCCAACATCAGCTCTGGCATCTCTGCCACCTAAGGTGAGATGATCCAAGAAACTTTTCTTCTTTTTTGAAGTAAATTGTACAAAGCTTTCCACAAAGTCTGATAAACAGAACAGATAGAAGACAGACCACAGGAAAGAAAAACACACTCAGAAACTCTCCAAGAACAAAGAACTTATCATTATGACCATTGTATTCAACATAACTAAAGCATTAATGCTACCCCCTTCAGCCCACAGTGAGGTGGCATAAGTCATCTTCAGAAAAAGGTCCAGACAGCATGTTAAAAGTATTTAACACTCTAGTCAACTTGCAACAAACAGTTTAACAGCAGAGTAGTAAATCTTAAACACCAGGAAAACTTTAACTCTTTAATCAAACACTCTGCAGAAAGTTTATGGCTTTCAGCTAGCTGTCCCTAAGGATTATCTGATCAGTGTCTAATCTTCACATCATAACTTGTTCTACTACACTGGAGTTCAAAAGCCAAAAGCTTAGAGGTGACTTTAGAAGTGTCAATTCACCAACAGCTGGGCCACATTAAGGGAAGGTACGGTTAGGCCCAATGAACCAAGCTGGGCTGGCAATACTTTGTTGATCTGCTGTACTACTACAGTACTTGATAGTCTATTGTAAGCCTCAAAGGAAAAGCTCTTCTGAGCACTGTTGGCTTTTGTCACATCAACAGTTGATATGAATTTCACATAAGTGTTTGAGAATCACATTTCTGGACCAAAAGGCAGAAAAATCCTTCACGGAAACAGGATTTATATTTAAAAAACCCCACAAACTCAGTATCCATAAAGTTATATCATCATGGCTTTAGACATTGGCCCAATTAATAGCACAGATACCTTTACTATCTGACAGAGCAAATATTAAAGTAGGCTTATCCCCATAGATAAGTTCTGCTCAAGTACGACCAGTCCTTGAGCTCACTACAGCTTTTGTGCAATACTGTCTTTTAGCACTACAAGTAGAGTATTTCCTTTCCTGTATACCCAAGTATTAGAAGATCAATACATTCAAGTAAGGCTTTTTAGTACCTCTTGCAAAAGAAAAAAAAATATCACAGGAGACTGTGGCAAGGGTATTTAACACTGGGCTATTGTACTTGCTCTCTGTATTAAAACTTGACGATTTGTACTAATTAAGTTTTAGTCTACCTAAAGTCTTAGGCTCCTAGCCAAAAAAGAAGAGACAATATCCTGTATCAGACACTAATTAAGTTTTAGTCTACCTAAAGTCTCAGGCTCCTAGCCAAAAAAGGAGAGACAATATCCTGTATCAGATATCCTGATTACAAGCACGTTTGTCTAAAAAGCTTGCCCGATAACAAGACTGGAACCTGGTATTTGAAGCAGCCATGGTTGGTAATGTGCAGAAGACTTTGTGAACATGCTGTGAGAAACAGTCAAGACTATATTACAGATTAAATGCTTCACCCTTCTTCCTCGTGTTCACATACTTGAAGAATACTGTTAGCAAGCTCCATTCTTGAATTAATAGGTATGGGTAAGTTTGGCATATTTACCATCAGTAAAATGCATTTGACAGCCACAGCGGCAAACATGCCAAAGAGAAACCACCTAATATCTACCTTTAACACACATAACCCCACCCCTCTTCAAGTTCCATTTGCCTCACGGAAGAGCAAGGTTCCTACTCTTCACTCATTCTGAGGTTAGAGAGCAAAAAAATTAATCAGATGAACAGCAGAACTACGCAGTTTTCAGAAATGTGGAGGGAACCCAACATGGAAGGAAGAGCCTTAATCACCGTTTTGAGATAGTTTAGGAGCCTAGCTTAGGGAAAAAGTCAGCTGCCAAGAGTGTCAAAGCCTTTGAAATCAATACAGTCTAGACAGCATTAGGTAATTACACATAGAAGATGGAACATTTTTCCTAATCTCCCAAGAATTTACCAAATTCAGTACTACAGATTTAAGTCTGAGTTGTGACTTGACTTACAATCAGTAACTCCTTTCCATATTATTTTCATTATTATTATAATTCATTTTTGCTAGGAATTTCAAAACCCCATAAATATACAGGATCACACTTAATTCAAAGATAAGAATCTCAAACAGCTCTTTGAAGAAAGCTACTAATTTTGCTATTTTGAGTCTAGTGTCTTATGACTGGTCTGAAGAATACTTCTACACTTAGAAGAAAAGGATAATGCAATTGTAAGAGCTAAAATTCCATTCTCTTTATGTCCCTGCAGAAAATCTTTTCTTTCTTTTAAGAGCTTAGTGTCACATGTCCATCAGGCCCTATTAGGAGCTGATAAAGTGGCCTGAGTAGGACACAAGGGACACCCAGTGCAGAAAATCTTTTCTTTCTTTTAAGAGCTCAGTGTCACATGTCCATCAGGCCCTACTAGGAGCTGATAAAGGGGCCTGAGTAGGACACAAGGGACACCCAGCTGGAAAACATTCTCTCGAAAGTCACTGAATAAGAGCAGGTGTATGTCACCTGCCTTGACTGCTTCATCTTCAACAGAGGCAAGCCTGGCACAGGAACACCGCATATAAGCACTGAACCTCCTTGCACTGTCTTAGCCAAGAGAGCTTTTCCAGGTTATGCAAGTCCAGCAAAGCAACCAGGATCTGTATAGTATGATTAGCATCACATCAGCAGCTCGCTTGGGTTGGATATTTTGCAGTCCTCCACACGTTTTGAGAGATTAGTACACAAAAGTTGTATTTATCTTGAGTAATTAACTAACAAAAAGTGTCTACCCAATTTTTTTTAAAAAAATAGTTTGACAGTATGCTTATTATTGGAGTCATTCCAGCACAGTTCACTTAAAATAACTCTAAGCTATAAATTGGTATTATCAAGATGAGAGCACTAACCTCAATATTTCAAATCAATGGGAACCAATTCCAACTGTCCCACCAGGTCTGACAACAGGTTATGGATTGTGTTCATCACTTGCAGAAAACCGTACCTTCCCTGCATCAGCTTTTTCACGTTATTCTAGATAAATGTTTTCTTATGTGTATCAGTAGCTGCCTTAATTTCAATTTGCAGGGCATCAGTATTTTAAGTACATGACTTGAAGCTAACATAACTACAGCAACACATCCCAGCAGCCTCCTAACCTCAAAGGAAGTTCCAGGTCACCATTTCCCTCTAGCTAGCATTTAGGGCAGGGGGGTGTGGAGAGAAGAGAACCAAATCCCTTTTAGGGAAAGCATTTTGGTACTAGCACAAAAGCAGCTCTCCTATTTGGGTGTATACAGGTTAGCTTCACAACAGAATAATATTTAAGTGTACATATATTTAAGTAATAATACTTAAGTTTCCAGAAAGCCACAGTCTCACCATCCTTTTTGTTGCAATCATACTGGAATACAGCACTACGCAGTACTATTTTTTTTTTTTCTAAGTCAGAGATTACTGTGGATGGAGAGCCTCTTGTCTCAGGATCTAGTGATCTTTTCATATGATTCATCACTGTGGCTCGTTTGCTGAATCAGGAGCTAAGTATTTACTTTTGTTCCAATAAAACCAAAATTAGATAATTTGGTGCAATACTGTGAACTGATGCCATGAAACAAAGCCACCTTATCAGATTAAGCCTTTAATCTTTAAAAAAAGACATTTTGCAAAAATGTCACTTCCGTGATTAATCAGATATCCTAGTTTCTCCTTATCTTATTTTTTTAAGGGATGTTTTAATTTGCTAGTAGAAGAACTTACTAAAACTTTCTTCTAGAACTTTAAGATGTAGGACTGCAAAAATAATAAAGATAATACTTCACAAGCACACATGATGTACAGGAAGATTCAACAGCAACTGACATGGTATTTTTACAATCCATAAGATGTCTATGTGGCTAAGGAGGCTCAGAACAGAAAAGCAAATGAGTTGAGAAATAAGGTGCAGACAGTTAAAAGATACAGGTAGCAACCAGAAACCTAATCACAGCCGAGAAACAAAACCTCAATATAAAGTGTGAGCATGTGCTTCCACTCCTCTACAAGCACACACGCCCCGCTCCAGACAGTCAAGCCCAAAAGCTCTCCTGCCACAGAATCTAGAGACACTTTCCTGTCAACGTTTTGGAGCCATTTAAAGGTTCATTTTATGACATTTGGGACTCGAGTTTGTATTCCAACTCACTTTTTGCTTCTAATTTTAGGTTTTCCGCTACAGATTTAAAGAACATGATTAACAAAAAAACCACCGAGCTGGATCACATGACAAACTATTCAGCTCTACTCTTTCTACATGGGATATGAGGATTCAGCTATACACAATCATTTCGATATACTTTAAAGGATTGCTTTCTCGATGCTATACTTCATCTGCAGCTCTGACACCTACAAGCTACTAGTAATTTCTGTAGCACACCAAATATCAATTACCTCTATGGCAATCAGAGCTACAATCAGCTTGCCGTAAATACCACACCATGCCTAGTAAACCTACCAATAGATTCATCCACCAGCAGAGCATGAACACAGGGTAACCAAGTTTAACCATGTTCTTTTAAGCTCTTTATAGCAAAAATGAACCAACAATAGCTGTTTATGAAACATTCACTGTATTGTTTCTAGTGCATCTCCCATGTTTTAAGGGAAAGTTTCACTATTAAATATTTCTGAGATAACCAACCCACAAGAATTTTCCCCTCAATCTGCAAGAATAGCACACAACTACCCTAAGGCTCTCTTTTGGTATCACCTGCTATTTATTCTGTACTTCACAGAACCTCCTAAGTAGTTCAGAACCCACTAGTGGCCCACATGGTGGCAGGGTTTGTTTCTTTATTAACAAAAATGGTATTAAGAGTAGTATACATTACAGTGCTAAAACCGCTTTCATAAACATGCTCACAACTGCTAAGAAAGGTGCTATGCAACTGGTGGTGTAACTGCAAATAAAAACATTAAGCAAGCAGAGACATCCCAGAAGACTTGGGATACACTTGCTGTCGTGGGTTGTATGTAAGAGATGTTTTCTGAGACCACGTACAATATAAGCGTTGTATTTTGAACCATGGCATACATGCTATTCAGCGCTAGTAACAAAAAACATTACTTTCAAGCAGACGCTCTGTCACATTTCATAAATGGAACATCACTTTTTAGTTCTAAGTTAGCAGACAGTACTACTGAGAATCAGGCCAAAATTCAGAGAGATAATGTGACAAGCAAGTAAGCCTTAAGAATCTTTTCTGTTATTAAATCATAAGCCTTAATCGCATAAAACTGTTTAAAGAGAACAGCTTTCACAAAATGTAGTATTTAGGTAGTCCAAGTGTTAGGATTCAAGAACATGAGGAAGTCTATAATTAACAGAAACGCAGCACATATGAAACACTTAGTCATCAGTCCACTACCAATGATTACAATAACAACATCACTTTCAAACCATACTTCCCAAGATCCAAACGAAGACATTCGTACATGTAACAGGAAAAAACGAGCAGTTAGTATTCAGAATAGAAACAAGGCCTTTAAGTACTGAAAGCTTAAGTCTGAGGCATAAGAACCAGAAAATTAGCTTCCAGCAACCTCGGCCGCGGACAGCCACCATTTAAAGAACGGCAGTGCTCACCGCGGCCACCGTTAAGCGGTAAACATGACGGGCAGCACCAAAACCCCCACTCGGGTTTAGGGAGCAACGCTCAGCGAGCGCCAGGGCGGGAGGGGCAAGGCCGGTGAGCGGCACAGCGAGACGCGGGGGCGGGCTGGCACCGGCCAGCGAGCCTAGAAGGTGCGCAAGGGAAGGGGCGAAAAGCAGCC